>NW_027052490.1:0-22123 GCF_036321145.2 Pelmatolapia mariae | reverse complement strand
CCGAGCAGTGACAGGTTGGGGGCTCGTCCGGGATGAGCTGCAAAAAATCAAACTCTGCTTCTGGTTTCATTTGCTTTAAATTTTACAAACAAGAATGACAAACCTTTAGGCCTCTTTGTCCATCTTCTGAGTCAAAGTTTAATCACTTCCTATTTAAAATGGCACTCCCTAGAGGTCATTTTGGTGACATGTTTTCAACAACTACAACAAAAACACCTTTAACAGCTGTCACAGTATCGAGTTTGGTGCTCAGGAAGCTGATGTTTTTCTGTGGAATGCCATCCTACTGGTAGCTATGTCCTGGCTGGATGTGAGACTCATACAAGAGACAATGCAAAATACAAACAATTCATATTGTATGAGTGTAAAATTCTTGGGTGAAAAAACAAAGGTAGGTGACTCCTCCTCCCCATTTTTTTACTCACAAAGCTGATAAGAATCACTTTATAAACACGACAGGATCATACGTGTGCATTTTTGTATTTGCTCCTCTATTTCTGTCCTTGACAATCACTCATTTTCTTTGTTTTGTTTAGTTTTCTGTGTGTAATCACAGTTTTCTTTCAGTGATGCTTTTTAATTCTCAGCCCCTTTTTTCTGCTTTAATTACATCTGCCATCGTTTACACGGCAGCATGGGAAAGCTTTGTTAATCACCGGAGTTAGTCCCAAAGCCATGACTCGGTTATGTTTCACAGGTAAAAACTAATGAGTCATTCTCAGGACACAGGTGTTCATGTTCGCAAATCTTTAGGGACAACACTTTGCATCCTAGTCTCATCTGCAACCGGAGAGGAAAAGACTTTTAAATTAACAACTGTGAGGGGTTTTTTCTGCAGGTAATGAGAAACAAAAAGCATCTGCACAGGTATGTCGAAGTCTCCCCACTAGATCACCATATGGTCAAGTATTAGAGACAACAGGCTGCTGCTGTGACTCAGAGTGTGTTGTTTAGAGGAAGTAAACAAACCCTGAGAAGGCAGGAAAAGCACTTTGTTAGACAAACAGCTACTCGGGGGACCTTTCACCATTTCAGGGTGTGATGAATCTGGAGCATGCCCAGCATCATTCAACAGGACTGGCAGAGCTGGTGATGAGAAAAAAGCATGCATGCAGGGCAGAGATTTGCTGCTGGTGCTCCATACAGGTAGTGAGTCACAATACTGACATGCTGAGTTGGATATAACATCCTGCAGTACTAATTTTTCTTATATTTTACTACATAGAAAATAAAGAAATACTGTATGTTTTAATCCACAAAATATCTAAAAATTGTAATTCAGTTTTATTTAAATAGTGCTGGTTCAAAACAACAGTTTTCGCTTCTATGATGTCGTACCTGTTCCCAACAGTGGGAAGGAAGAACCTAAAATAAAGATGTAACACATTTTGGGGTCAGCTTGAAAGAAAGGCAGGTGGGAGATCTGAGATCAAATGTGACATAATTGGATCCAAACTATAATGTGATATTTAAAATACCGGTGTCATTTCCTAAATGTTGCCAATAGAAACAAAGGCAACAACATTTTAAGCAAAGTTTTAAAGATAAAAGACTTTTAATGAAAGGTTATTTGACCTTAAAGAAGAGGAATCAGGTCCAGCTGAGGTAAGAGGCGATATTTAGAATATAAATATAATTTAAATATAATATCATATTTAGAATCCCCATATATCGTATATGTTGTCAATACAAATAATGGAGACATACTTTTAAATCTCTCTGTATAGCATTATTATCACTTTGACCTAAAGATCAGTCTATTGACTTTAAAGGAGAGGTCAGAGGTCAAATGTGACATGATATTTTAAATCTGTATATGGTACTTTCTACATGTTGACAATACATACCACACTTTTAAGAATCACAGTTTCTAAGTTATAAGGCTTTTTGGCGCAGGACAACATGAGTAAAAGGATAAAAGAATAATTGAGTAAACAAAGTATTTAAATATGAGTATTGAAAACTATTAGAAGAGGAACTCAGAGCAACAAAATGAACCCTTTAGCTGATTTATTTTGTATAAAACATAAAAACATAATGTGCCGTATGGCAAGCAGTACATTTGAAAATGGACTGAATGGCTTGTGAATATTGAGGCGAAATTATCATTGCAGAAACATTAAAAGACATAAAATGCAAAATGATGTAAAAACAGTTTTTCTCCCTTTGCGTTTAGGAAAACAGATACACACAGCCAGAAGCTCCTAAATGAGCTTTTTTCACTGGAAAGTGCAAAATACTATGTACATGTAAATCTGGAGATAAAAAGACTGAGATGTATTAAAAAAAACTACACATTATAAGATGTATTTATTGTGTATTATGTATTTATTAGTACTGTATGTATTTATTTCCCACAATGTGTCTCACCTGTACACCCAGCTGTGTGTGAAATTTGCTTAAAAATGTTCTTTAAATAAAAAAAAACCCTTTTATGTCTTTATCTAAGTACTTTACTGTACGGCTAAAACAATTTTATATCCTATTATTATTATTATTATTATTATTATTCATTTAAGAGTGTAGTGTGTCTTGGCCATTGTCTTGTTAAATTATTTACCTCTCCTGATCTTTAAAACACTTTCATCAGACACAATCTGGAAAGAAGCTAATAAAACTGAGCTGGTGGTTATTTGTGTGTTTCTACTCGTACTGAGGACTTTAACACTATAAGCCACTTGATTCTACACACTCTAGGTGGTTCTTATCGACCACTGGATTGGCCTGATCAATGGATTCATCAGGCATGCTTTGAGGTTCAGCTTTTTTGCCCAGAACATTTCGACAAACAGACCTAAGAAATGACCCAAAATGCCCGACAACTACAAAAACTACGCCTAATTCAGAAAAATACATCAAACACATCCACAAAGCCACTTAAACCTGGGCTTTACTTCCAGTTTGGACCTGCTGATAACACACGCCTTGCGTCAGACGTGAATCTGTACAGCTGCACAGCTGATCCAAAGTGACTCATGCCTTCCATCACAAACCAACTTCAGAGTACAGGGAGGTGTGTGACAACGCTCGCCAACATGTTCCCAACGCTTTGTGTCGCAACTTTTCCACCATGGCAGAGACCAGAAAGCTCTGATAACAACTCAGACTGTTTCCACAGTCTTAGTGGAAGATAGATGATTGAAGCCAACCCAGTAAATGGAAAGTCAACAATAAGCTCAATGAAAACAGGCTCTTTCTGAGAGCCAGTTCAGCTCTTGTGTTTCCTGCAGATCAAGTCTAAGCATGGATTTACATCTCTCATTTAGCTTAAATGGTACTCACCTTGCTGTGTGTTCACCACGGTTGCTGAGTATAGGTCTTGGAAGAAATAAAGAATTTAAACCACAAAGTTAGAGACAATCATCAACTGTATCCTCAAATAAAAAAGTTCCTAGATAAAATTAAAAGTGAGTATTCTCACAGATGGACAGGAGGGTGAGGATGAACCGTTGTGGGAGGCCCATGCTGTCTTAGGAACGCTGCTGGCTGTCCTGGAGGTTAACAAGCTTGTGACAAAGCTGGCTGCTGGTGTGGTCGTGTGGCTGGTCGGGATCTGGGAGGCGGGAGCGGGACATTAACGTGGTGCTTTAGCTCAGCCGCTCATTGGTAAGGCAGTGACGACGGTTATCAGACCAAGCAGTCATCGGCTTGGCTTAATTTGACAGGAAGTGAGTGTTGTTTCCTCAGGATGTTCAAACCGCCTTTGCTGTTGTGGAATGTTCTCCTCTGGCCTCCTCTGTGTCTGTGTGTGTGAAATAGTAGCCACAATAATGCTGAATAGCATGGGGTGCAGAAGTGAGGCCTTTGACCTCTGACCTGGCCATGCAGGTAGGGAGAAGAAGACGAGCACAACATTCTTTGCATAGAGAAGTCGTTTCCTGATGGGAAGATGCTTGGCTCAGCTGCTGAAAACAGTTTTCCCTGACATAAATCTGAGCACGGCTCTTACAGGACACATGGAGATGGAAATATTCCCATTACTTTGTTTGGTCTTTGATGTGGTAAAATAATTCCTAATTCCTTACTATTAGCTTATTTAAAATTACATAAAACTGCAAAGTGCTTTCCAAAGTTGGAAATCATATGGAAAATTAGCTATAAAGGTGAATTAAGTTCTCAGGTAAATAAAACGCAATAAAAGCAATAGTAAGGTAAAACTGAAACATGGGAGCGTTTAATGTTTAGAGAAAAAAAACTGGCAAATTAATATTGAAGAAATTATCCAATATTAAAATACGTTTACAAGAATTAAAAACTTCTAAAAAACATTGTTTCTATTTCTGTTAAGGAACCACATCAGCCTCATCACAGGACAGACCCCACCCATAAACAAAGACTAAATGATTCCAGAGGCATTCGAGTGACGTCTGGAAGGACTTGACACAAAAAACTTCTGAACGGGCCCAGCTCACTCACGTGTCTCTTCTGAGCCAACATCAGGAGGATTTCCTCAGTAATAAATCTTGATTTGATGAGGTCACCCACTGTAGTGAGGTCGGTCCAGAATTGCAAAGTGAAGGATTTGTCTTCATTTTCAGGGTTAAATTATTATTACTATAATGAGTTAAAGTTATAGACAACACAGTGATGATAAAACATATTATAAGGAACAAAAAGAAAAAGCAGCTGTGAAATAACCACAGGCCTCAAACCTACGTATATGCAGTAACCTACCACATGCTTTTACTGCAGCAGTTCTCTGGTTAGTTGAAATGGGAACGGTCAGATTTCATGGTGCTTTTCTATCATCTAACTAAAGAAATGCCAACTTCTATGAGTATGTGCCTTTAAGAAAACCTGTTTTATACTGTTGGAACTAAACCTGCAATTGGAAATATTCAGTCTTTTTAAACTATAAACAAGCACTTCACTAGAAATGACATTAAAACAGAATGAAACTTTACAGGCATGCTCTAATCACTTTATTAATCATCATCCCTAATGACACAGCTGTTATTGTTACCATCACCAGAAAACATGGTATTTTTAGACTTATATCTATCTGCACAATTAAATTATGCAGTACTGGGTCTAAATTCATTTACAAATAATTAATGAAACTTTGAATAAACAGACTACGAAACAAGAGAAAGAATGGCGGGGTGTAAATGATTATTAAAAATTCATCCTTATTTAATGTTATCCTGAATTATTTATTTGAAAATTCATTTTTTCTAAATAGCATATGAAATTGGATTCTTTAATTTATGCCCAAGTTGACTGATCTTTTCATAGTTCCCTTTTTAATTTTGAAAGGTTTATTCATGGGCTTATAATGCTCTTAACTGCTCTGTATAATAAAATTATTTGGGATTTACTGCATTTATTTTTAAATACATCAAATTAATTAACGTTTGCTTTAATTGTA
Source organism: Pelmatolapia mariae (assembly GCF_036321145.2). Lineage (NCBI taxonomy): Eukaryota > Metazoa > Chordata > Actinopteri > Cichliformes > Cichlidae > Pelmatolapia > Pelmatolapia mariae. The sequence continues at coordinate 16,755 of NW_027052490.1, read as the reverse complement.
GAATTCATCTTTATAAAAACGTACACTTTGTGGTCCTAACAGATCATACCAACACACTCAATCACACACGAACGACCAAACCTAGTAAAGTAGGACAGGACGATTAATTACATCCAGTGTTATTCCAGCAGCTGTAGCATTTGGGTGATTTTGAATTCTCTGATTCAGCTGCTGAATTTGCTAAAAGCAGCTAACAGGATGTTGTGGGTAACGAGAGGTTAGCTGGGAGCCAAAAGTCCATCAGGGACTTTTCTTAAAGGGATCTTGAGTGCCCATGGAGCTTTTTCAAATTTCAAAGGTTCCTCCCATCACCCCCAACCAGTCACAGCAGATGGCTGTCCCTCCCTGATCCAGAGGTTTCTTCCTGTTAAAAGGGAGTTTTTCTTTGCCACCGTCGCCAAAGGTCTTGCTCATAGGGGGTCACCTGAATGTTGGTGTTTTCTCTGTATTTTTGTTACAATTTTTTTTAACAATAAAAAGCATATTGAGCCAACTGTTGCTGTGATTTGGCGCCATTTAAATACAATTGTATTGAAATGAGAAAAAAATTGATAGCATCTCATCAGGGCGAAAGACCAACAGTTCACAGATGACTAAACATCCATCTCAGTGTGATGGATGTGATGAGCAAGACATTTGGCCCATAGTGACAAAATAAAACGAACACCATGTTGTGTTCAATAAGACTTTAAATGAGTGACTGAACTCGTCAGGTAAATGTTTAATGAGGTCAAAAATAACACATGCCAAGTGTCCCATTTTCTCACTTATATAATTATATAGAATTTGTATATAATTATATAGGTCTATACAATTTACTATATAATTAGCCCTCTTTTTGAAACCAGAGGTGTCGCCTCCTGCTGGCCAGTAGAATGTATGCAAGTTGCTAGTTTTTGGTGCAACTTTATAGAAATGCAATTTTAAATCATCCCATTCAACCTGTTTATGGTTTTTTGGAAGTAAAATTTACACAAACTTTGAAACAAGCTCAGGTGTTAAACATATGGTGATGCACCAAGTTGAAACAAAAGTTGTTTAAATTAATGAAATCTCAGCAACTCCAAGAAAACTAACAAAGCCTACATTAACATGAAACCTTAATTTAAACCTTCCCCTCCCCTAATCCGGTTTTATTTTGGTTTCAGTTTGAACCACTATGAGATCTCGTCGGCTTTGAGTAGTATATAGATCATTTTCTTACATATTTGTTTGAAACAGCTGAACCGGTGCAGCTTCAGGATATGAGACGATGCATGTGTGGTGCATTGAGGCTTCCACGTGAAGGTGCCGGGATTTCCCAACAAACCTAAAACAAAATATAACTCTAATAAACTAAGCAGTGGAGTTTTAAGATCACTCTTTAATTTAGAAAAGCAAAGCAGATGTTCATTTTTTTCATAAAGTTTTCTTTGACTTTACAAAATTAATATAAATTCACATGAAACTAGAAATTAAAATAAGACAACAGACGCTTGTTTGTGAACAATTATTTATAATTTAGAAATTCATCCATAAAGGATATTCTCCTGTTTGCAGTGTGTTTCACTAGAAACAGCTCAGCAACATCTGGAGGCTTCTTTGAATACACATTGAAGAAACAGACAAAACCCGGTGTTGTATTTGGTTTATTTCACTGATTTCATCTCCTGCTTTATGAACCACAGTCAGCAAAGCAGTCTGAAGTCACAGACACAAACCTGATTGTTTCACTTTTCCTTTCCTATTAAAGACTTTTTGTCCAGCTCTAAAATCTTAAAACTCAAAGCAGGATACTCAGAGATGAATGTGAGTGTGAGCTGAGGGCTTGGACCAGCTCAGTGACCGTGTGAGGGTGGAGACTGACGTGGTGACCGGACTGCATGTTGTGTGGTATGTTTGGTGTTCCCAGTTCACTCTCAGTCTACAAATCCACTCCGTCTGTGGGGGAAAAGCAAAAGCTCGGGAGGCGCGATGCAGATGGGAGGTGTGGCAGGAAAAGAGAGGGGGGAGCAGCCTTTGAATGCTAAAGCTCCCCCACCCGCCCCCCGAGGCCAAGGCGAACAAAGAATTAAAAACATAGAAAAATACAAGAAAAGGACAAAAAAAAAAAAGATTAAAAAGGCAAAGCTGCCTCAGAGGAGAGGCACGACGATGGTGATAATGCACAAAAAAAAAAAAAAAAAAGCTTTAGGAAAGAGCACCACATTGACGTCAGTTTTCATGATCTCTTGCTTGTGACTGACCTCACCTGCCTATCATGCTGCAGGGGGAGGAGGGGGCTGATGGGGGCTCATGAAATACCTGAGCGAAATCTAGGGGGCTGACTAAAACCTGATGAAGTGAGAAACAACAGGTGAGTCGGCGCTCTCTAAGCATGCGGCGCACTTTCGCTTAGTTACACATAATCAATCCAAAGAAGTCTGCAATAAAAGCAAAATAAGAGCTCAAATGAAACCCTGCAGCGGGGGTTCATCAAAATAAGAAAAAAAAAGGATCTGAATGAAGACAAAGCTGCGCCTGATTGGTTTAAATTAACAAGAAGCTTTACTTCTATTTGTATTTTCCAGAAGCCATAAAAATGAAAGCAGTGTTTTGAGGGCTTGTTTCACCCTCAGGTAAACCAATAAAACCGCCATCTTTACTGTCACTGTGACAGCAGGTGGGTTACGCACAGCCATACGATGAAGTCTAAAGGAAACTCGCTGTCGTGAATGGAAATGTGTGCGTTTGTATTGCTGTACTGTGGCAGCCTAACACCCCCTCCAAATGGAAGTGCGTTTTTCTGTGGGAAACAGGAAGAGCTTGAGGCTGGATCGATCATGAGCAGTCTTATTGCTTTGCAGAGGCAGGTAGGTAGCTGCCGCGGTCTCCAGGTAGGACCAGGTACTTGGCTAGCTCTCCTCTCACTGTGCTAGATACAAGGGCATGCGTCATCCTAGGAACAAAGCAGGTTTAGCTAAAACAAACAAAACAAAAAGCACACCCCTCTGAGCCACAGCGAAGGGGACTGCATGGAAATGATGATTTTGTTTGGCACGCTGGGGCGAAGGAAGCGAGGAGAACTGCAGAATGGGAGCAGGTGTCTTTTTGGGCAAGTCCAAGGCTATGAGAGCCCGCTGTGGGCAGGGCACATCTGTGCTATAATTCCTTCTAACACTCACAAAAACAAACTCGTCACGTCTGCCAGCTTGACGTTTTCAGGGAACAGTAATCACAATCCACCTTTCTGGGGTCCGTCCTTCCAAACATCTTGGCGGCAGGTGCTGCGAAGTCACGAAACTCTGCATCCTCGGCCAGTTTACGCACACGCACCGGGGTTCAGTGGCGGGGCGAGTTCATGTTTCCTGCACCGGTTAATGTGTTTTAACAGTGTGTGCGTGCTGTCCTCTCTCGCCACATCTGGATTGGGTCAGAGTTTGTTCAGGTAGTGATGCTCGCTGTGTGGCGAGGAGAGGCCCCCGGTGATCGACAGGTACCACTTTTTTTCTTTTTTAAAATAGAACCTCTCTTCTTCTGTATATGCTATTTAAATATACACACTCAGCACAGCCAAGTCTACAATCATTAGCTTCATAATAAGAATATGAATAAACAATGATAATATAATATATATAGAGAGAGTCGTCTGTAGCATGAGTTTTCGTCAGCAGCCATCACTAGAACATTCAGGGTGGTAATTGCATATGTACACGAAAAAACAAAAAAGATCGTCATTTACATCCCGGTGCTTGAGGCTCAGGGTCACAATTCATGTGTGTTGATGGGGAGGAGAGGTGATGGATGCTGGTGTGTTATCTGAGCCTCTTCTCTGCCGAGTAGATGGACATGTAGTAGTCGTTGCTGCCTACCGCCAAGTGAGGCTGCAGGGAGACGGAGAGAAAAGACAGGGGAGGTTACTTACTTAAAGACTGTGTGTGTGTGTGTGTGTGTGTGTGAGAACAGACAGGAACATCTAAGTTGTGTTGAGAGCACCCCATTTATACTGCACTTTCCTTTAATCTAATCAGGGTAATCTAATAACACTCAAAAACCCACTAACAGCAGTTCGCTGTAATCAAAGGCTTCCTTCTGTGCAGACAAGCTGATGAGGATTTCTCATCGAAATTCCAGGAAAAATTAAGAGTTTCATATCAAACTTTAAACTTATGTGCAGAAAAATACTTGCGTGCGAAGTGGTACACCTAGAAATGACTAACCGATGCAACAGCAGTGTGATGGCATACTTCGATTATTTTACTGATAAACAGCCAGATGTTTGTGGTTTTGGTCTGAACCACTTTTGAGAAGTGGAAAGAAAAAATAATGATCTGCTAGCTAACCTGTTGCTCAAACAGTCAAACCTGCAGTTCCAGAGATGGCCACATGAGGCCGCCTCTACCACCAACCTCCCCGAGCTACAGCCCAAAGTAACATGGTAACAGTTGTTACAAAAACAGTTTTAGTCTCTAATTTACTCATGCATGACATCTGGTGAATTTTTATACAACTCAGAGAAGTGGTCGCTTTTACAGATGAGCGTGCCCCAGACATTTGTACTTGTACTTAGAATGACTGAAATAAACCCATGACTTTCTAAATTAAGTAATGCCTGAAGTGAAAGTGACCAAACTCATTAATTATAGATGTTGCTTGGTAACAACTTGGTAACTTTTTAACTTAAATTTTAACTTGGTAACTTCTTTTAACCAGAAGTTAGTAACCAACCTAGAGAGTCAGTGTTGTCCAGTTTCGGACATTAGCATTCATTCGTCATCATGTTTCTGACTAACTGCGATCCCTTTGTCTGATCAACCACCGCTCCAGAGAAGAATACCTGACTCTGTGAACACCAACTAACTTTGCCCGAGAGCTCTTTGATGTGGAGCTGGTGGTGGAGGTTTGTCACTAAAGGAGGTAACAACTGTGACTGGAGGCAAATTTAATGAGCTCTGAGTAAGAAAACCAAAGAAATGAGCTAAACAAGTGATATTTCTCTTTGGGTTCAATGTGACAAGGAACATCTTTCACAATTTGCATAATTGTTTGATATAAAATTGATGAGTGCAGTTTTAAAATGAAGACTGAATTGCAGATTAAATGCTGTGGCTAAGTACCTCTAAAGGAAAGCTCACTCGAACATTTCCACTTTAGGATGCATTGTTTTTTAAATTTCACTAAATTTCCAAGAGAGATATTTGATTTTTTTAATAACATTTATTTGTCAGGTACAGGTGTTAGCTTAACACAACAACAAAGACGATACAGAATACACAGTTGAGCTCTAGTTTTACCCAGTGAGGATGGAAGGCTAAAACAGCTGATGGCACCGATCCTTTGTCCCATGAAACCATCATAGTACTTAATGTTGCTGATCACGTCGCCGTTTGCATTGTAGACCGCTATGAACTGGTTCATCGATCCACTGGAAGGTCGACAGTGAAACACAGAGGAGTCACACACGTGCATTTAGGTATTTACTTGAGGAAAAAGCATCTGATTCTCTGGGTTTGACCCAACGTCAAGCAAACCAACTCACCAGGCGAACAGGTTGGCCTGTGGGTGGATGTCTAAAGCCGTTAAGCCTTTCACCGTCTGTAGCACATTGATGGACTCCGGCATCCGTGGCTCAAAGAACCGCACGTCTCCGTTAACACTGACGGGATAATCAGAGTCAGTACAGTCAAGAAAACATTCAAGTTAGTGTCTGTGAGTCTGAGCAGGTGAAAGAGGATACCTGACGCTGATGATGTGCCCGTCTGTCTCCTTCTGTAGATGAGCTTTTACCACCCAGGCTCCGTGCTCCCTGTAGGTCATCACACGACTGCAGAGACACAACAAGCGTCAGTTAACTACGCTACAAAAAGAGAGTTAAACCAAGTGACATCAAGTCAAAACAAATCATTTAAAAAATATGTCTTTTGGTACATTTAGTGGTATTTTCACCACCAACAGGAGAGCCTGTAGTGTCTGATCATCCATGGGTGCAGTGAGGCCGAAAATATCTGCTACTCACTGTGGTTTGATTCACTGACTCACTGCTTTGGGCTAACTGGGTGTGAAAAAGCTCTTAAGAATTAAATGATTGCAGCAGAAGTGAGAATAAAAACACGTGTCTATCACATGAAGGAGCGTTTTTTGAAGCCTCATCCAGCGACACTTTAAACGACGTTACAGTCGTTTAAATTTCTTTCCTTAATTACAAGCAAATCAAGTAATGTGACTAAATGATCTGGCTGTACAGTAAAGCTGGGTACACATTCAGTAGAAAGGCTCTCATCTGACCGCTGAGTTCAAACTGGGTGGTGACTTTCTTCTTGGGTAACCAGTGTGGTATTCAAAAAAACAAAAACTGAAGATAAATCCTGCCTCTCTACATGTTACGAGGACGACACACCACTGGGTGGCAGAATGGCATCACGATGGGGAAAAAAAGTCTTTCTGATTTCATTTTGTATGACCATCTTCTTGGAGCTGAGCGGCGCTTGAATTACTGAATAAGTAAAGAAACACTTTACAGTCGGAGCACAGATGTGCCAGAACGAGCGCCTGATCTGTCTAACGCCGAATTTTAAGGACTCTTTTCTCCAAGCACTGAAAAAAGAAGCTTCTCTATACAAAACCCCGTTTCCTAAGACCGAGTCCAACCATCAGCTCTGGACTGATCAACATGGGGAGGCAACAGTTGCTGAAAGATGTAACTCCCAGCCTGAAGGGGGAACTATTAAATTAGCTTCATTTAAAGATTTATGGGCCACTTCATGTTTTAACTGCCTTGTTTTCCCCCTTAGGGGCTGAAATTAAAATAATGTTTAACCCAGCTGGGGGCACGGGGTCCATTAAAGGATGAGGCAACCCCAAAGGGAGATTTACGGCACACTACATACAATAAATATAGATTAGAGAAGTGAATAATGCACGAGTCTGGAGTAGGAGTAAATGCCCACAGAAACTGCCATGTGTGTTCTTCAGTGAAGTTAAATAACGTTGAGACAGTAAAATAAAACCGTGCTGAGAAATCATAAATTTGAAAGTGATTTAATGTGATGAGAAAGTGATGATGGGAGGATGGGAGACTACCATTCATTGGGGCCCATCCTCCGATCAAAGACCCGCACAGACCCGTCACCCAGACCGGCAACGATCAGCGAACGCTGGGAGTCGCAGGAGAGACTGGTCACACAGCTGTCCGCTCCTGTTGGGATGTCCTGGCGCACGAACACACACACACAAGAACACACACAAATCCTCTTGTCAAGGTCTGTAAAGGTAACGCTCATTTCACATTAAACCTCCTTTAAAATCATCAATCATGTGCTCTGTTGGCTCATTTGAAGCTGGGCCCAGCATCAATATGCAGCCATAGGCGAGACTGGGGCCATTTGTACTTGTATTAAGTCCATCCATCATGACAATGATTAGCACACCGAGGTCCATTAGATGTGTAAAAAGAAGGAGAAAAGAAGAAACCACACTAATGATACTGGCTCTGCCTCACACTCACATTACTTTACCCAAACAGACAGCAGCAGCAGCAGCAGCAGAGAGCTCCGTGAACACATTAAGTTTTAATGTGAAACGCCTCAAAAACAGGGTTGTTTTCATGTTTTAGCACCAAGAAAGTAATCTGAGTTGTTCCTGTTGAATATTAAAGCTTAAATCTAAAATTCCACCAAAATGCTTCCACACAGCGGCCTCGTTTGGGAAAAGTTGAAAGCTAGACTCAAAATCCTGCTAAAGGATTACTTTGGATCATTTTGTATTGTCAACGAATCACGTGAAAGGACCAAAGTGTGATTTTTGGATACACAGAATAGCTGATTTAAAGTGTTGACGTTTAGATTACAACAACGTCTTTGGGCTGCGCTCTGTAGAGGTCGCCACAGCGAATCATCTGCTTCCATCTCACCCTGTCCTTAACATCCAGCTCTGTCACACCAGCCCTCTGCATGTCCTCCTTCACTACATCCCTGAACCTCCTCTGCTGTCTCCTTCTTTTCCTTTGATGTTTAGATTTATGACAAATGGCAATAAAAGTCTCGTTAAGATTGCAATTCTACTTAGAAACATGAAACCTGCAAGTCTCAAATTTTCCAAAACTACTTTCCAGAGACACGAATGTGATCAATAGCACAGAGGAATAAACTAAATCAGATGAAGTTGAAGGTCACGGCAATGATTTAGGAACTAGAAGGAGGGCAGAGACTCACACTTGACTGACACAGACCAACAGATTCTCCATTTGCCCTCGGGTCATTCTTTTACCCGATTTTATAAAACTAATGAAGAGAAACACAAAGCAGTGAGGTGTGCCGAGTACCTGGACCTTCATTTCTCTGTCAGTGTCCCAGATCCTGACGACTCGGACGTCTCCAGACGTCATGAGGAACCCCGTCTCCTGCTCCCAGTCCACGACCATACCTGCTCCTACAAACACAGGACGACACAGCGACACTTACAACAAGCACAAACGGGACTGTGCGCTCAATACGAAGCACACACCAGGATTATTTACTGTTTTCAAAACAACAGAAGGTGGCTTTTAATCACAATTACACGAACAGCATAAGAATAATTTGCACACAATCTGCGAGCTGCAGTTTGAATTTGACGTTTTTTTAATTTCATTTAAAAAGGGACCTTTACAAACACTTATAAACACAGCTGCTAAACACACAGAACATGTGCTGATCCCAGTAATACACAGCCCACGCAATCTGTCGGAGGTTTCAGGAGGCTCACGCTGACACATGTACCAAGTCAAATGAAAGATTAGTGCAGCAGGCTCCTGCACCAGTGCGTCACTATTAAATACAACAGAAAGGATCAAAAAATGAGCAAAAGAAGTGTGTAAAGGTGCAAAAGAAATGTTTTTGCAGTAAAACTCGGACCATTAAAACCAAGTCATTCCCGAGTGTACAAAGGCGCACTTCATGCAGACTGAAGCATTGTTTAGCATTTTGCATCTTCCCTGTCAGGACGACCACTGGGAGATGCAAACACTGACCCTGGAACTGCGCCTGTCAGCAGATTCCGGCTTTGATGAGTCAAATGGCACTCGAGCGAAAAAGTGAGGAAGGAAGAAGCTGAAGACAGCAGGACTCTTCGTATGCTGGCAGTCACAGCAGGAATCAAGTGAACAGTGCAGCACAAGCTGTGCTGGCTCAGGAACGTCTGCGGAGGGAAGCTAACTGCAGCCGACAGCGCGCTCCACGATGAGCGGCTAGGGTGTGACCGTTTCAGCGACCTTCCTCCACACGGCCACGGGTCAACTGGTCAATTATGGTCTCTAGTTTTGACACTATTTATTTGAACAGTTCAACAAACTGAACAGCAAATAAATGCCTCCTCCTTTTCTTTACTGCTGTTAGTCAGTTTGAAATCCTTTAACCCAAGTTTGAATGGGAGTGTGAGGATGAATGGGGCGACGGACTGGTGACATGACCAGAGTGTACCCGCTGTTTTGCTCTATGAGAGCTGGGATAGGCTCCAGCGACTGCACTGAATCAGCGATTAAGAAAACAGATGTACGGGACTTGCTAATACTCTAAAACTGTTTTTAGGAAAAACAGGAGGGCTCTCATGAAGGAAAATGATTTTCCGAAACTTTCAAGCTGCTTAGTAAATATGAACTTTTAACCATTCTATTTTTTGTTCATGTCAGTTTGTTTGCACCCCCATAAAATACGTTCACCAGCCATTTTATACCTGTTCAACTGCTCATTAACATAAATCTATAACCAGCCAATCACAAGGTAGCAGCTCAGCGCACTTAGACATGTAGGCACGGTGAAGATTATCTACTAAAATTCAAATGAACCATTAGAGCGGAAAAGAAAGGTGATTTAAATGATTTTGAATGTCATTGAATGGTTGCTGGTGCCAGATGGGCTGGTCTGAGTATTTCAGAAACTGCTGATGTGCTGGGATTTTCCAATAAAACCATCTCCAGGGTTCACAGAATGGCCAGAAAAAGGGAAGATACCCAGTGAGTGCTCGTTCTCTGGGTGAAAATACCTTGTTGATTCCACAGGAAGATGGCCAGACAGCTTGAAGCTGACAGGAAGTCTACAGTAACCATGTCCTGACCATGTCCATCGCTTTATGACTGCTAATAGCTTCCACAGTCACCAATAGAGGCAGCATGGTGGCACAGTGGTTAGCACTGTTGCCTCACAGCATTAAGGTCCACCATCAGGGCGGGTTCTTCCTGTGTGGAGTTTGCATGTTCTCCCCATCTTTGCGTGGGTTCTCTCCAGGTACTCAAGCTTCCTCCCACAGTCCAAAGACATGCAGTTAGTGGGAATAGGTAAATTGGAAACTCTAAATTGCCCATAGGTGTGAATGTGAGAGCAAATGGTCGTTTGTGTCTATGTGTTAGCCCTGCGACAGACTGGCGACCTGTCCAGGGTGTACCCTGCCTCTCGCCCCAAGACAGCTGGGATAGGCTCCAGCCCCCCCGTGACCCTGGAAAGGATAAGCAGCAGAGAGTGGATGGATGGAGTAACCAATAGAGCAACTTCATGATGTGGTGTAACAGGAGAGCAGGATGTGCGGCTGACAAATCTGGAGCAAGTGCATGATGCTGTCATGTCAACACGAGCCAAAGTCTCTAAAGAAAAGGCAAAAGAGGGTCCAACGTGGTACAGTGAGACATACCTAATAAAGTGGCTGATGAGTGTAGTTACAAGCCAACTTTGTGTGTATAGTCAGGGTTCAGCACCCCTCCAGGTCTAAGCTGACCCCCCTGCTGGTCCTATGCACCAGATATCTTTATTTGGCTAACGATCCCTCGGCTGCTCCCATTCGCTGCTCTTCACACTGCAGTCTGACCTGCCTTTGAGTAAAGCAGCAACACTAATATTTGCCTTTGGCAAGCAAAATTAATCCACAATAACCACTAAAATATCTGCGTTCATAAAACAACAAACAAACAAAAGCCAATACTTTCAAAGGTGTTCCTTTAGCCATAATTCAAATGTAACAGCAAAGCCACTTAAATGCTACAAACTGTTTACTGTCAAGAATAAGACAGATAAATAATTAAGCAAGTGCCTATTGAGACAAGTGCAGAATATTCATAATTTACTGAAATGATCCACTGAAGGCAGCACTGTAATTTCAGCTTTATCACTGCACACAGTAATTCTGCCTCTCTCTCTTTCTGTCGCACTGAGGAAACCCGGACCAGTAATAACCTTTTTTTTGTGTTGGAGAAAATGAGCAGGAGCTCGCCGCTTACATGCAGCGTTATCGGCCGATCGGCTGACCGTACAGTGAAAACAGAGAAGTTGCAGCTTCTGGCTTTAAACTATGAGTTAACATGCTTGATAGTGGCTGCACAGTTTTAAAGGGCAAAGCTAGCGGCATGCTATAATAGCAAATGGTAGACAGATGAAAGTCACATGATTCTGAGAGTATTAACCTGAACAGACCTCTGACATCAATCGTCTGGATGACAGACTGGAAGCAAATCTTTTCTATCAAACGGCTCAGGATTAATACACGTAACAGGTTTTATGCATATTACATGTGCAAGACCTTCAAACTCTGTGCGAACTACTAAATTTATGTCTGAGTAGTTTCACAAAATAATCTTCAGCTAACCTGCAGTGACCAGCATTTTAATGGGGCTTTAACCACACGTGCCGCTCGTCTGCATTATTTTGGAGGCTTTTCTGCCTTCAGTGAAAGCCAAAATGACAGGAAATGATGGGCGAGACAGACAGGAAATGAGGGGTTACAAAGGTCACCGGGCAAATTAAAGCAAGGAAGGTTATTCTATTAAACTGCAATGTGGGTGCACACAAACTACTTGATTCTCTGTACATATACAGTGCGTGTCACTGCACGTTGTCTGTGTTGCGTTAAAAGCTAAAGCCTGTGTGTTTTCCATTTTAATTGACGTAATTTTCAAAGTACATAATGCATGTTTTTTTTCATAATAATTAACAGAATAAATATTCTTAGTTCACTTTGATAACCTTGGCGCAGATGGAGAAAAGCATTTCCTACAAGCCAGAGCGCAGAGGCTCTAATGGAGGGTTGAATGGTGGAGGAGAAGAAATAATGGGGCAGGTAGCAAAACACACATTATAAACACACTCCATCTCGCTCCCCCTTTCTTGCAGGAGTGCTTTCACCACAGACGTTAGAGAAACAGCCTCCTTTTCTATCCTCTTGAAACTCATCATGCCAAGCTTCATTTCCTCCTGTTCCTCCTCCTTTCTCTCTGAGTCACTTCCTCCTCCTGTTTTTACACAATCAATAGCCATCTCCAGCTCACCCACCTGTGTCAGCACCTTGCTTCATACATTCATCTAATTTTTTTTAACACTGCTTATTTTTGTTCTAATTTGCTTCCTTTGCAAAACGAAGTGTAAATGGAAAGAGAAGAAGCTATTTTCTTTGCTCTTCCTAAACCTTGTTGAAGACTGAACACGTTAATTATTAGACATCTTCCCCGGCTGATCTCGAATCATTCACGCGTCTCATTTATCAGTCGTGACTGAGCTTTCGCTGCTGTGTCATAATACCGCTCGACTTCTCTTACACTGTCAGGAAAACCCAAGCCCCGTGCGGCGGCTTCAAATCAAAGCGTGACGTCACCCGGCCCGCTCGGGCGTCACGCTGCCGGTGTGCCTTGGCACATGTTGGGGAATAGCATGCAGGGGAAACCGCTTCACAAGACTGTGCTCTGTCAGTGACACGCTCACAGTCGCGCACGGGCTTCTCACGCTGTGAAAAGGAGGAGGCGGCATTCCCTTTGAGGCTGACAGACTGGTAATGAGGAAATCTGGGTTACAATGAGTGGAGGGGAGAAGGGAAGATTCCCCAGTGCACTGAAGTGTGTGCAGGAGGAAACGCACATCAGCAAACTTTCCCAAAGATTTACATACAGCTCATCAACGCCTTTCTCTGTGTGCTCTCACAATAAGAAATTCTTTGGGCCAGTGGTTCCCAAAGTCAGGGGAAAACTGGAGTCAAATAAAATGATGCACAGATCTGCTTTTCCTGCAAAGCATTAAAGGACTGCCGGGCAGAACTAAAACATATAGTGGTTCTAAAACAAACGTCATTACTGCCAAAACAGGACTACAAATTAAACAGATGATGAGCAAAATATTAACTTCTGATGGGATGCAGCAGAGCACGACAACACACTGCTTTCACCATTTATTAGTTTCATCATTTGTTTCGGTAATGACACAAAATGAAGTTGGTAATGTTTGGCAAACGTTGCTTTTGGGAATGTCAAAGTCAGGCTGCACTCCTGGCAAGTCAGCTGATTGCAGTGTTTACCACATTACCTCTGGTACTGCTCACAGGGAATAAGCTACTCGACTTCCTTCAGCCTGCCTATAGCTGCTGTGAATCTGCCAGCTGTGTCACAGCACACCTCCACCCCAGTGCCACCTTTTTACACTGCGTCTAACTTGATCAGTGTCCTACCTGTTGGCACCGAAGCCTGTTCTGTTTTGTACAAAGGTCTTGCTCCTGCTCTCCCCGCTTTACGCTTTTAGGTGCATTCACGTGGAAGGCAGAGTCCCGGACCAGAGTCACAGCCCCAAATCAGAAATATTCCATACAGATCCTGACTGAAGTCTGATAGTAAGGCTGAGTTTGAAATTGTATTTCTTGTCTTTAATCAGGGATCTGAAACACGATGCTCCTTGAACACAGCGTTTGTGACTTTCTTCTGAAGATTTCCTTTCTTAACTCTGTCTATGTGAAACAAAAGTCACAATTTCTATGCATCATGCGCTAATGACGTAACTATTTTTAGGCAACTTTCTGGGCAAAGTGACAAAGAGCAAACTTCCCAGATGTTCCACTGACTTGATGACTAAAAGAAGCTGATTAAAAGAAATATGGCTGACTTGTTGCTTCTGTTACATTCTAGCAAAGAAAGAGGATCAGAAGAGATAAAGGAACACTTTTTGAATTAAAATCAATGCCCAAAATAGCAGTGAAGCAGTGTGCAGCCCCCATTCGCCCCTGCTGGAGCTGATGCTTCAGTCCTAATTAAGATATATTAAGCTTGAGACACTCGAAGAACATTTAGCTGTACGCCTGCTTGCAGTCTCGTTTATCTCTCCATCTCTCTGCCTCTCTATCCAGGTGTTCCTCTCGCTAACTTCTCGCTTCCTCTATCTTTCCCGCGTTAGCTCTTCCCTTCTGTCCCACTTCAAGCGGCTAAATTCTCCCTGACGGCTGTCAAAAAACTTCACTTTGAGTTCAGAGGGTCACAGATCTGAAACCTTAAACCACACCTTTCAGTTCTGTCTCTTGCAGACAACACTCAGCTGCTCAAAACGGGATATCATCCTGCCTTAGAGGGAACCTTTGTGGGCCTGAGCGGGTCTTAGTTACCCACACAGAAATCAATATGGACATGGAGAATTGAGTTGTGAGAAGGAAGAAGCTGGCAAAAGGAGTGTGGGCAATGTTTCCTCAGCTGGAAATCTGACCACGTTACAGAGGTGGAGGCATAGATAGCTTCTAGGTACAATCTCTCTTTAAATCTGGTATTTCGCTCTCTCTGCTTGAGTCCTCCCCAGTCAAAAACAGCACTGATATTGTTAGCAGATGGCCTTCCCCTTGCTGAATCTTCAACTGGGCAAAAAAAGCTAGTTTAACACCAGTAATAGCCAGCAGGCTTGTGGTGGATCATCACTGCTCCGGCACCAGTTCGCCAAGAAAATCCCCAATTTGTGATATTTATCTATTCCTTTGCATAAATATCTTTGATTCACTCCCATCTTTCCTCTCCGGAGAAGACGCCTTCCTCTGCCTTCTTATTCTGCACCATTATCTCCAGTGATGGTCTAACTATCCCACACACTGCAGCTCATTAAAACTGGCGCTGAGGCCTTCCTGCTTCTTCTCTCCCTCAGTGTTTTTCAATCTCCTCACTTTATCTGTTTGCTTTGAAAAGGTCTTCCAGGATTCTGGTAATAAACCTCCAAGATTACTGGGAACTTAACCAGCACGCGCGTGCCTTTGATAGACAATGATGTCATGATACGGGAGCGTTCTGACAGGCAGGGAGACTTCCCTACTTTGGCATTTGGTTAACCTTTGAAAGAGCTCTGACCTGCTTGGCTGACACAGACCTCCTGAAATGAGCTCTAAGCGGCCGACATTATCACCTGTTGATCTGATTATTGGGGAGAGGAGACTAGCACAAAGTTCCCACGCCATTTTAAATAACTTAAGGAAATGGGTTCTGATCCAGGATTGCTGCTGGAGGTCTCACAGGCAGGAATACAACAGCAACATACTGTATTTAAAGGTCTAAATAAATAATTTTACACTAATAATCAATGTGATACTTTGAATATAATAAATACGAGCCAATTTTGCAAGTTTTCTGATGACTTTAGCCAAAGTGTGAGGGTGGTTCAGACACTGCTAATCTTCCTGATTCACTCCCCAGTGGCTGCTTTTCTAAACTCCGGCACCCAATCAGCTGTAGAAGATGATCTAGTTCACTTTGACTGCCACAGCAGCCTTGGCAGGAGGCGTCAGATCCTGAATATAAACACTGGCTTTACATCTAAAAAATAATAATTTCTATATTTTAGGAATTTTATATCAAATGTTATACATTTTTAGAATACTGCAGTGACAATAATCTCTTTAGCTTTTTATTATGTAGTTTTTAAAAATGTGTTTACCTACAATACAGAGAAAATCTGTGATGTGCGTTTATGTAAAAGCTGCAGACAAAAGCCCTGCAGCCTTTTGTATCACTGCAACTTCACACAAGGTTCTGGAGGCCTGATGTTAACAAGGTCCCAGGCAGCAAGGCTGAATGTGAAGCAGGACACAAAGCGTGTCTCCATAAAACCAACGACGAGAGGTCTGCCCTACTTCTGCTCATGCACAAGAAAAGGGACAAAGAGAAAGACGATTAAAGAGGCGAAAAAAAGAAACTTAAACCTAATGGCATTAAAAAGAATAAAAATAAAACAAAGGACATAAAGCTGAGTTGTAACATACTGAAATTATGTGGATCAGAACTTAATTAGATCGGCTCTCAGTCTAATCTGCAGAGATGTGACGTTTGTTCGCTTCGGTCCATCTAACCCCAGAACAAACACTGATTAGAAATTTCTGGTTTGCTCTCTCTGTGCTTCCTTTCAGCCTTAAATAAACACTAGCATGACCTTATTTTCAAGTCATCTCCAACTTTTCTTTCCTTATTTTCTCTCCATCTATCCTGTCTTCCAATCTTCTCATCTGCCATCCACCTACTTATCCACCCCTTTTAACCCCTGTCTGACCTTCCCTCTTAAGAATTCTCCCACTTTTACCTAGAAACCTTATCCCTCTTGTTTTCTGCACAAAGCTCTACCTCCAGCGACAGCCTCTGCATACTAATGCAGCTGCAGAAGCTGCAGGAATAACTTCTCGGAGCCAGTTGCCAGCCGCAGTCCTGTAATTCCACTGTTTCCTCTGAAGTTTAACAGGCTGAACCCTCCAGTGAGACAGACATAGTCCCAATTAAACACCGACACCCATGGGACCAGATTAAATTAGTGTGTGTGCATGTTTTTCTTTTTAAATAAATGAAAGAAGCTGTTTGAGGTGACGATGAAGAGTGACTGGAGACTATGCAACTATGTAAAAGTATTATTTTACATGCTGAGTTAATCAAATACCCATTTGCAAATGTGCCTGCAACTGAGTGTTCGGTACAAGGATCCCATAATTTAAAAGCTGAATAACTAGCCAAGTCAAAGCGGTGTGCGTGTGGCTGAAGTTATGATGCATGGGTTTAAGGATGATCTT
>NW_027052489.1:0-41025 GCF_036321145.2 Pelmatolapia mariae | reverse complement strand
ACCATAAACAACCACAAATATGCGGACACTCTTGCACGCAACCTATTTTGTATCGGTTGATCTGCATTTTGTTTCAAGTCGTCCTCAAAGGGAAACTTTAATGCTGAAGTATACTGCGACTATTTTAGACAATACTCTGCCTCCAACTTTGTGGTAACAGTTTGGGGAAGGCCCTTTCCTGTTTCAACATCCCTTTCCTGTTGTGACGTGAAGCCGCTCTCATGCACAAAGCCAGATCCTTTATAAAAATGGTTTTCTTTTTTGGTGTGAAAGAATTTGACTGACCTGCACAGAGTCTCGATCTCAATCCCATCCACCCTCTCTGGGATGAGGTGGAAGTCAATGCTTATCACCTAACAACAGTGTTCCACTTTACAAATGCAGCTACAGTCTGGTGGGAAAATCTCAGAAAAGTGGAGTGGAAATATGACAAATTAATACACATAGCTTTATATTGAGATGCTCAACAATAATATATATTCTGTCGGTCATGTAGTGTATGGCAGATTAACAGTCATCTCTTAAAACTTTATTTCTCCAAAAAATATGATTTTAAATGCCAAAAAGTTTCAGGATTTAAGATTTCCCAGCTGCCCCTTTTAGGTTTATCTCCTTCCACACCTCCAGTCCTCTCCCAGCATGCCAATATTATTAGTTTGCTCCATAGAAATTCTGTTCTGACCTCAGACTGACTCGACTGTCATACAGTAAAAAATATGACAAAGTCCAGGTTCAGACACTAAAGGTCGTAATAAAAGGCCTATATTTCTGAGGGCTACACACACTGAAAAAATACACCAACTCATATCAGCTTGCAGCTTCTCTATATGGAGACACAAAGAGGCAAATATATTTTCACTCACCACAGGTGTGAGTGAAAGTGTAACGTAAGCCCCCATGGGATCACACAATGAACATAAACCTCAAGGTGCTCTAAAAGGCTGATAACACCTTTCTTGCCCAGAATGGTGTAGACAAAGAAGAAAAAAATAACTTTGCATGTAACTAGTCCTGTAAGAAAGATGAGAGAGCAAAGTATGCATTGAGACCAGCATAACTGGTGGCCTTAAAGGCATACATTTAATATGCCTTATCTTTGTGTGAAGCTTCTGATTTTGTTGCATCATCTTTCTTTTGATTCGACGTTAATATTGAGGATCGACACTGCAGCATTCACAAGATTGTGTGGAGCTGAACCTGAAATTAGCTGCTTTTTACTCCTCAACTGCAAAAGGGTGATGGGGTGTTGTTGTCACCCCACTGATCGGGCGCCGTGGACACCTAAGTTTGTGAATGCAATAACTTGAGAACAGGGTGATTTTGAAATTGATATCATAGGTGTGTCTACTAGGAGGCTGAGGGGTTTTAGAGTTTTGTGAAAACAAGAGCATATTACTAACTCACCACCTGCCCTACTTGGCAGACTGTAACTTCCTGTAACTTTGTCCTCCTTCTCCTAAAAATAAAAATGTGTTGTTGTTTTGACAGACTGGTGGAAGAGCCAGTAAGTGGTCAAAACAGGACTTCCAGACTGTACATAAAAGATGGATCTAGCTTCCAGGGCTGAAAAGTGTAGCCAATATGGAAGTGCTTTGAACTTTCCTTAAATGGCCATCAGGGGGTGATTATGTCAGTCCCTCTTTTACATACAGTCTAAAAATAGCAGCTGCAAAATAACCGGTCCAGATGTGCACAAATTTATAAAGTTGTTGTACTTCATATTTTTCTTTTAATGCTGAGTGCTGGAGTCATTTACAGCCAAGTGCAGTGCCTCAGGCAAGAACAATGCCTAAAATCTGAGTTTACATTTGCAGGAAGCAGCAGAGTTGGACATGTTCTGCTTAGACCTGGACACCTGGACCTGGACCAAACTGTAAATTTTCTTTCACTCTTGCACACATAGAAAAGCAATGACCTAACAGGATTTGTCCTTAGTGGCTTACTGACCACTGCTCTGTATTTTTTTTTTTATTTATCTTTTTTGAACAGTGACATCTCCTCAGCTTTTGCACCTCTTGGTCGCTCTTGGCATACCATGACACCCACGTCAGATCACACGCTGTTCATGTACGGAGGTTTTGGCACAAATGGAGATACTTTAAGTAAGTCTAAGAACCCAGAATAAGCACCGATCTGTTATGGTATGAGACAAAATACTACAAGAATGAAAGTAATTATAAAGAGGCAGAAAATGAAGTGGTTCTTTGTGGTCCGATTTCCAAAAAAACTCCCAAATATTTAAGCAAATCCCTCCTTGTTTTGCCTGATGCCATTTATAAATCAGATAACCATTCTGATTGCATATATGATAATCATTCTTTTGGTTCAAGGAAGTGAATGGTTTGTGAAAGTGAAGCTTCTTTATTTTATCATGAGCCTCTTTCTGTTAGATGATGCCTGGCAGTTTAACACACAAACAAGAGAGTGGACCAAGATGATACACCCCCACAAAGACAAGCCCAGGTAATTAAAATCATTTTGTAAATGTTAAAATTAAGTGTTTCAGCTTCATAGTTTTATCATAATTTGTTCTCATGGAAATGTCTATTTTATCCATAAAATCTTGTTATTTGTTCCCCAGAACTCTTCAAAATGCACAAAATGTAAGCCTTTCTGCAGTAAACCTTTATTTACTTGTCAGAGTTTTCCATACGGCGTGCCTGGGGAGGGATAGTGATGTCGTGGTGTTTGGGGGAAGCAGGAACCTCTGCATCGTCATGGACTCGGTATATGATCAACATCGGTCATATTGTTTTGTTACACTGTAAGGTTTTACTGAATAAATCCATTGTGGTATAATCACATTGCAGACATCAACAAAGGGCTGCTGCATTAAACAGCAACTTTCCTTAAATACTTTTAAACCCCATTACTCTTAAGGTAATTTGTTGAGTGAACCAATTACAGCGTCGTCTTTAACCAGGAGTGTTACATAAATGAAGCATAAGTAGTTTAAGGGCTCAAAGTATTGCAGAGTCATGTGAAAAATAACCTCTTTCAGTTCTAAGGTTTTACATATCAAGGAAACAGAAAAAGTAATTTGGTCCTTAGCAGGTCTTAAAATGAGGTAAATGAGCCTCAGATGAACCACAAAAACATGGCACTTTACAAATTGCCATTATTTATTTAACAAATACTAAGCCAAAGTGAAGTTTATTATCTGTTTATCAGATCATCAGCAAGTGTGGAGAGCTCTATAAAAACATACATTTTGGCAGTTTGCTGGTCTGGAGCCTCCAGCTGTGTGTTAGCACAGTGTAAAGGAGGAGAGACACCAGCAATGATCTCAGAGAAGCCATTATTGCTGCTCATTGATCTGGGAAGGGTTACTGGGTCATTTCCAATTTATTTGAAGTCCATCATTCTACAGTCAGAAAGTTTATTTACAAGAGGGAAGCTGACGATGTCTCCCAATCTGTTTCCCTCAAGTTCAGATCATGCAATGCTCAAAGAAACTGCAAAAAAACCCCAAACAAAACAAAACCCTACCCTAAAAGCTACATCTCAGACTCAGATGTAGAACTTTTAGCATTATGCTTCATTCACAAACAGAAAACTAACTCAAATAAGATGACTGGAATCACTGGTGCTGATGTTGCACAGAAAAAATTAACCTAGGAGCGTTGGTGGGAGAGAAATCATGAGCTTTAAAGACAGAAAAAAGCATTTTGACATTTCATTCTTAATGTTAAACGTAGCAGTACTTTAGAAAATGTCAGGGATTTGAAGAAAGCCTTCAGGATTTATCATCTGCAAGAAGTCCGTGCAAACGTTGATATGACCGTACAGTAGGACATACAGAGTGTTCACTGAGTGTGGCAACCATAAACTCTGATTCAATTTTTGTGCCCAAAAACGTTCAAGTAGGGCAAAAAAAGTATAATGATTCTTTCATGTATCATCCATCCTCATGGGATTATTTTGAATCCTGTCATCAGATGGTTATTTTGAGGCTTCCATCACCACATCACTGCAGAGACGTACTCATCTTTCAGACTCAGCCTTACTCCCTCTCCAGGTATGACTAACTAAAATTTTAGGATTCATTTAACACAGATGCAGCATGGGTTTCATACTTTCTGTTGTGTTAATGATTTCATACTTTAACACATGTATTTCTTGTCATCACTGAAACCTCCATTCACAGTCTCCATTTACACAGAATTAATCAGTTTTAATAAAGTGTGCAAACACAGCTATGCAACTCCTTGTAGTTGTGCTGCCTCACATGCAGCAAAGCGTTAGATTAATAAGCTTTATCTTGGTATTATACGAACACAGGTCACTTTATTAGGTACACGTTTAACGGCTTATTAACACAAATGTCTAATTGGCCAGTTTCATGGCAGAAACTCAGCTCATGACCAAGACAACCTGCTAAACTTCAAACGGAGCATCAAAGGTGATTAAAATGACTTTAAATGTCAGTTGAGTCCAAACAGGCTGAGCTGAATATTTTAGAAACTGCTGATCTTCTAGGATTTTCCTGCACAACCATCTGTAGTTTTTAGAGAGAATTCTCTGAAAAATACAAAACATCCGGTGAGCAGCAGGAATAGAGATGCTTTCAGCACTTTGTCTGTATCATAAATAATTAAGGCAGTTTTCAAGGCAAAAGAGGGCCCCAAGCTGGTACTAGCAAGGTCTACCTAATAAAGTGGTTGGTGAGAGTGTAGGTGATAGAAAACATAATGGTTCCCTTGAATAAATAAAACTGCACGCTGAGGTATTTTCCTGTGTTCTGCTCTTCTTCAGGTTATGTGAGGATGTCATTGGTCGAAACTCAGAGCTGCTCAGGATGCAGCTCAGCTGGCTGCCATCGAAGCTACAAAGGACACTTGAGAAGAGAATGAGCTTTTTTTCTGCCAGTTCTTAAAACTTAAAGAGGACTATGTTTAGACTAGACACCAAGATTCTGAGTAAGTCTGTCACTGAAATGTCTTCATTTATAAGTTGGGAATATGTATTTATACTTTAAAAAAATGGTGCTAAAGATACTTTTTAACTTAATTTGTAAATGAAGCCTTTTTTATTTTGGGTAAAATATTATTCCGTTTTGTGGTTTCATGTTGTGCTGTCTGTTTAATGTTTAGAAATCGTCTGTGAAATAGTAATAAAAGGTATTGATGTAACATATTAGTGTAGCTTTTTTTTTTAAAATCACTTTCAGAGTGGAAAATGTTGCAAAATAAAAGCATAAGCAATTGTAAAAATATAAGTAATTGTAGCTTTAAAAATACACTGGATAACATTCTACTCTAAGAGTGGCCTCTGTGCTAGTAAATGTTACCCTCCAAAAATATAAATAATTAGTAAATCTGAAGATTAATGGGTTTTATTGTGAATTTGTTTCCTTTCCCCTTTGACCTTATTACAAACATAAAAGCTTTATTATCAATATTTATTCTTCATGGAAGTCAAAGAAACCATAAGCAGAGCCCCATCATACGATTTGAAAATTACATTTATGGAAAAAATGCAAAGCAGAACCAGGCAGGGATGCTTTTTAAATGCAATATTTCATTTGCAAAAAGGTGATTTCAAAGCCTGATTGCAGGTGCGGGCAGCAGATCCACAGGGCAGGAGGTGGATCTCTTAATATCTGCTGGGCAGAACTGTTTGTTTCACACAGGTCGTACATAGTTAGCAGGAAGCATGCCCCGCTGCCCAGTGCGCTGGTTAAAGCCGAACACCCATCCCTCGTCTATCGGCTCCACATCTAAGATCAGATCACCTTCCTGCAGAGAAACCTCATCCGCTTCAGTTGCCATGTAGCTGTACATGGCCTGGTAGCGCTTCTGAATGAGTGGAAACACACACAGAGAAGAGATGAATGAACAGAACCAGTCAGACATGCAGACACACTGATATAGCAGATAACGACATAAAGAGCACACAGTCTACCAGGATAAATTTGAATTTAATTTCCCTACAGGAAAAATAAACAGAAGCAAATGTAATACATGGCAAGAAGTTTTAACAATTCACTAGAGCTTGCTGTGCTTATAGTTAATTAAATCTAAAGTCTAAAACTGTGAGCATTCACACCTATGGTGAAAGATTAAAAACTACAGCTGTGTTTTATGAATTGATAGTATCCGGGATCTGTGTTATTGCTGCAGGAGACAAGAGAAAATTAAAAAAGCTTGAAAAGCATTTCACAGAAATACAGGGTATGCTGTATGAGCCAAAGTGTGTAGACACCTTTTCTTTACTATTAAAATATGGGAGTGCCCTTTAAATGACCTGTATAGAAAATATAATTATGTGGCAACAGCTTGTGTTTCTTCTTGCGGGTTTTTTTGTAAACATATCACCCAGTCTACACAGTCACGTCCATAAAAACCTGGTTTTCTAGTCTGGTATACAATAGATTTGGTTGAACTGGAAGCCAGGCCTTATCTATCAACATTCATACTGAATCCCTGCAGATTCAGCCTCTGGAGGAATCTCTCCAGATGATTGATGTACCTACAGAATGAGGCCCATCTTAAAAGAGAGCATGCACACAGGTGTAATGTATGTGTCCACATACTTTTGGGCATACGTTTGCTTATGTATTGTCCTTACCCCTCCACTGTGTGGTGCTACAGCAGCAGTACGCATTTGTCCAGCAGACTGACTGAAGTGACTGACAGGGTTGGATGGCTGGTCCTCATAGTCTAAACACACACACACACACAGTTCATACACACATTTAAAGGAAAAATTGTTATAAAGTCCCTGTGTAAGGATCTGTCTCACCTTGCCTATTTTCCGGAGGAGGCGCGTCACTTCGAATCTTGCTCTTCTCAAATTCTTCATGGTACTTTATCTGCACACACACGCACACATGTTAAATCCACACGGGGGTGCTGAGCTTTCACATTTGACGGTTCAGCCTCAGCAAACCCTCCCACTGTGAGAAGCAGCTCACCATTTTAGGAGGTGCTGAGAGATGACGAGTGGATATCGCAGCCACAGACGCAGAGAGAGAAAGACCCACATCTATTTAGTGTCCGCTTTTATTTGTCTATTTTCAGTAATTGCAGCCCACTTGCTCATTTTTGAAGGTCAACCACTGTCACATTTGTTTAGTTTCACTTGAGGGTGGCTCAAAAAGCCCCCACAGACTCCCATGTTAAAAATGCTGACCTTTATATCATTAAATACCATGTTTATAGCCCAATACAGAGAACAGTTTTTTCCTTCATTAAATAAACAGGAAACTATTTTTTAATTCATTCATTTGGATATTACAGGGAATCACTTTGATGTGCAGGTGTGCTGACACAGGCTTGTAGCCGAAAGCTGTCTTCAAGGCTTCACTTCCAATAACAGGGTTAGGGTTATAGTTAGGGTCCTCTGAACTGGACCGCTTTGCCATGTTTGAGCGTTTTGAAGCTTTTTTAATGGCATCATCAAACTTGCTGTGCGGTTACCTGTACTAACAGCATGTCCTAGAAGCTTCTTTTGGTGCGTCTTACACTTAGCAATAATTATGTTTCTCTCCACTGGTTGCAAAAGGAAGTTGCAAATGCAGTCGTACACTTCAGTTTATCTTTGTGGTTAGTAAAGACGTGTGACGACCCCTGACTCTTGTTTTCAACCTTTTCACATTTGTCTTGATGCACGCTCAATCATCCAGTTAAGGAAATCCCCAAAAAGTTGATTCTGTTCATCTGGATGTAGCGTTTTCAGTGGGAGAAACGTTTTAGATGAACAGAATCAACTTTTTTAGGTTTTCTCATTTTTTTTGATGTCGCTGGTGGGCAGAGGAGGGTTTGTCAGTGCCAGCTGTTCCCAGACTGTAAATCTAGAGCTGGCACTCTCTTTTTCCCTCCTGCTCCTTGTGACCATCACACCCTGCATAGCACTTGTTTTTGCACACACACATACATTGCACACGTACATTCACTTGCTTACATCTCCTCACACATCTACACCCTACATCACTGAGGCCATTGATTTGCAAATGTCAATAGTTTCTATTTCAGTTGTTTAATTTGGTTTAATAAATAATGTTTCTATTGGCAAACGGTGTGTCGACCTTTTTGTCATGGCCTTATGGGCCAAGTTGTGACACTTGTCTAATAAGTTTATAGCTTCAATCGCAAATTTAACATATTATTTAATAAAACGATGTGTTTATGCTGTCAATTATGTTGCCATTCAGACCAATACTGATGACAGATCACTGTCATATGTCATGGAGATCTACCCCTCACTGATTAAAAAAAAATAAATCAACATGGCTATGCCAAAAATATTCAAGTTGAGGCTTTAAAACAGAATTTCACTAATGACCTAGTGACATCACTGGCTGAGCTTTTATATGCAGTAAATTGTATTTGCCTTTTTTAGTCTAACTGTCTGAAAGCAACTTATTTTTAAAAACTGCTTTTTTCAGTGTTTTCCAACAGAAGCTGCTGGTGATGGGGTATTCAGTCACACAAAGCAACTCAAAGATTCTTGAACTTTATATGTGTTGAACTTATTTTGTTGTTAGTTTGGTATGTTGCTTGTGCAACATACAGTATGTCCCTCAAGAATAAAAACAACTCTGGGTCTAGTACTTAGAGGAAACTGGATGTTGCTTAAGGAAGAGAAGGAGCAGCCTCCTGTGACCTCAAGAAACCTCGAGAGGAGTAAACAGAAACAGGAATTTGTGGGAATAAAACTGGAGGAAAGGGATTGTTTTTAAAGTGGGAAGTGAGGGTGGAGAAAGGAGAAAAAGAGTGATACGAATACCAGTGGAAAAAATAATATATTGCCCCTTTGACACACAGCTTATCACCCATGATTCCTTTCTACAACTAGTGCTCTCATGAGAGTAGAAGAGAAAGTTTGTGTGTATGTGTGTGTGGATAGCAGTTCCCTTTGTATCCACAGCTGAGAGACTTTGACCATATAGGGCAGCTGTTCCTCAGTGGATGGAGAGAAATGCCTGAAATGTGCCTGTGTGTCTCTGCAGGGTTGTACTCTTGACATCTTTTGCTGCTCTTTGCAGCAACATGTTCTCTGCTTTGTATGCTGAAGCCGTCAGCAAATCTACAATCCTGATCTGGACTTTCTCGTTTTCTTCTTAGAAAACTAAAATGCCTTGTTTAACATCTGCAGACTTGCTGCTTGCATCTGTCTATGACATGCTTCTGGAACAGAAAAATGTTGCCATAGTGAGATGCATACCAGATGTTTGACAGTCAAGGCCAAACATCCAGCAGTTTTCCCTCATTTTTGCAAGTGAAGAGCAAACTGAAGATACAAAAGTTCTATTAGAAGGTATTGAAGGAGTCTGACAACATGACTGCACTTACGTTACTGATCTGGTCTTGTGTCTTCTTCACTCTCTGCATCTCTGGAGTATCGACCACCACACTGAAACCTTTCCCCTTGTTCTTCTCAAACTCCTCCTTGTAAAGGGCCTGCAAATTTCAGAGTTATTTTAGAAGAATAACTTGAAGTTTAAAGAAAAACCTGCTTTCTTGGTAAAAATTATTCTAAAAAAATTGACTCCACTCTCTTTGTGTATCAGGACTGAGCTGTATCTGTTATCCAACCGCATGCCTTTTTTTTTTTTTTTTTTGAAAAGATGGAGATACCACTTGAAATTACTATGACTAAAAAATATGTAGTAATGCTGTGCTTCCTTTCTTTTGCATCAAATTGGTTGCATTGTAGCCCAGGTACAATAACATCTGTGTGTACTGACTTTCCTTATTGCTATAAGGTTTAACTGCAAAGGTCTATATTTTTCCTTTCGGCCTTACAGACTTAGAGCTGTTATTGACTAGATTTAAACTTTGTTTCATGAGGACAGTTTAAAGCGGTTAATATGAAGCCGCTAACTGTCCCCCAAATTCCTCTTGAAGCATGTATAAGGTTCACTAGTGAACACTTTCTCTGTGAAAACAGTGTAAAAATGAATCTGCAGCTCTTAGGGGGTAATGTTATTGATATTAAGAGGGCCTAATGGTTAAACTAAGCCAACTGGCTGATGGTTCATTATTAGCATACGGACATGAGAGTGTTGTCAATCTTTTTATCTGCCTCTGACCAAGAAAGTGAATGGTCATATTCCCAACAATGATCCAATATTTCTTTAAACATTAAACAAGTTAAATGACACAAGTGGAAGGAAACGGTTAGCTTTATTACATATCGAATGCATGCATCGTTTTATCTTTGACATCACCTAAAAACACGGAAGTCGAGTTTTAAAATGAAGCTGCATTCAGTTTCACTGTGCATCGTTTTACTGTTACAACAATCTGTTTTTACAGCAACAAAAAATCCAATCCTGCAGCCCGTCTACCATGCACGCTAAAAGAAAATAGTTCTTTTCATGGCTTCTTTGCAGCCTGAAGTAGAAAATCTATGACATTTTGCAAATGCTTACATTTTAGTGAAGCTTGTAAACTAAGCAGATACCTCTTTAGAACTTTTCATCTATGCTTTAATTATTTTGCAAGGCACACCTGCAATTGTAACTTCCTAGGATTATTATTATTTTTAATTTCATCTCAAATGTAGCACAACCTGAATGCAGCACTGAATCAAAGCCAACAAAGGATGATTAACAAACACTTTTACATGTAAAGAATAAGATGGTATGGAAGCCCATGCAGACATGCAGACATGCAGACATGCAGATAGCAAAGCCGCATCACAACCTTCGATAATGTTTTAAAGAAGGAGGGAAAAAAGGAAGGAAGATCATTTGTTATAATTGGAGAGATAATGGATAAATGGAGATGTTATCGGAGAATTCGATTCTTGACGGTCTTTAAGGTGGACCGAGCATACGTTACTGATCTGGTCCTGTGTCTTCTTCACTCTCTGCATCTCTGGAGTGTCAGCCACGGCGCTGAAACCTTTCCCCTTGTTCTTTTCAAACTCCTCCTTATAGAGCGCCTGTAAATTTTCATTCGTCAGTCTTTATTGTTCATTTTAATGTTTTTAACTTAGACAAAGGAGCTTAGGAAAATGCTTTGGCTTAAATTCTCAATTCTAAAGGGTTATACTTGCTAAAATGACCATGTTAAACATTTTTACTGCATTTGAATCAAAAATATACAAAAACTGATTCATGCAGGGCTTTAAATGGCCTTTTGGCAAGAATTTTTGAAGCTTAAAACCTCAGGGAAACACTTGCAAACTTATTCCATGCCTGCATGTTTATTTGAAAGTAAATCTGAGATCCCCGCGAACTCACGCAGACATGCAAACATAAGTGAGTCATGATGTTGCTATGAGGAATATGCCTCCTCGGTAAGAGAGCTTGAC
Source organism: Pelmatolapia mariae (assembly GCF_036321145.2). Classification (NCBI taxonomy): domain Eukaryota; kingdom Metazoa; phylum Chordata; class Actinopteri; order Cichliformes; family Cichlidae; genus Pelmatolapia; species Pelmatolapia mariae. Next base: position 29,760 of record NW_027052489.1, on the reverse strand, counting down.
TGCAGAGACTTTTATGGTTATAAACAATGAACTGGGCTGGTTTGATGAGTAAAGCGCAGAACGGGAGGGGTGGTGGTGTAAATTTGATCATGCTGTTATAACAGCCGTGTTGAAATGAAACGACAGATTTAATTGTTAACCAAAAATACAGCCGCTCTTGGCGTGTTTGTCCTGTTTCATCAGGTGCTTGTTTATTTAGAAACTAACTGTTCAAAGAGACAGCTTAAGAGGAATGTAGTGGAATAAAAAATAAAAGACGCTCACATTTTTTTTTTATAGGACTTTGAAAAAATAGAAAACCAGAAAAACTCAGTACAGCCTTACTGTGTCCATATGAATTAAGAGTGTAAGTTGCAGCCAAGTGCTGCTAATCAAATACACTTAATTAACTGATCGTCAAAAAGTTTCAGCACTTTATTAAGGTGTGTGGTAACACAACGCCACAATCTTCCTGGGGGTGGATTTCCCAGCAAATTCCCCCCAAAGATTGGGAAGTTATATATCAGACCCTACACACCCCTCAGTAAACATGTTAAATAATAAAATTCATAACAGCAAAATTAGAAAAAAGGTGAATTTTTTTTTTTGCTTGTTTGGAAGAGTTGGTTAGAGAAAGCCTCTACATGGCAGTAGACGATATATCGAATAAACTTTATGTATCGTGAGTTTTTGCCATGTACGATGGTAAAAATAGCTTTATCATAACCATCCAGTATAAACGGCCATAGCAATATTAAGCTGCATGTAATTCAGAGTTTTTTCTCCCACACGCTGCGAATGCATCATTAATCCCCCCTCCCAACAGGTACATTTCCTCTTATCACTCAGCCCTACTTGGCAGTATGGTTTAGGTTTGCAAAGCTGCATCTGAACGAACTGCAAGACTTTTGTAACAATGTGCTTTCGACAGAGGAGAACAAAGTGGAAATGGAGCCATAAAGAACAGCAAACCAAACAAGCACCACGTATACCTCACACATCATGAGATTTTGCAACCACAGGACCTGGGCAGTCACTGAGTCGACCATGAACTCTGTATACCAGAGTATTCTAGAGTCAAAAGTGAGGCCATGTGCCTGACAGCTAAAGCTTAGTCAACATTTGGTCATGCAATAGGACAATGATTGCAAGCACAGCAGCAAATCTACAAAAGAAGGGAATGACCCAGTCAAGGTTACACCTTAGCCCGGGTGAATTGCTGTGATGGGGACCTTAAAAGAGCTGTGCATAAATGAATGCCCACAAACCTCAGTGAACTGGGCAGATGTAGGTCACAGTGCCTCTCATCAAACAGATGTGCTAATATTTACCATGAATGGTTTTGATTTATTACCACATGTTGACACAGAAACACTTGAAAATAGCAAGGCGGTGACAAAGGAAACAGAATAGCAGCACTGAAAGTCAATACTGTTTGATGCATTTATAGATGACATCAATGAAGCTACAAAAATATCAAATGGTTTCATGTAATTTTAGACTTTAAAGCGCGTACCTTTAAGATTTTTTCAGCCATTATAAGACCTTTGCATTGTTCACTGCATTGAAAAAGTTACATTTAAAACTGTGTCCTCTCTTTTCAGAAACAGTTTATGTGTTGAATAATTCACAAAATTCACATTTTTCACTTGGATGATTTTTCTTGGCAATGCAGATTAGCATTCTGCATACCTACGCAATTGGTTTAGCTTAACTGCTGGCATTATAAATGGGGGTAGGGGTCGAGGACCATCCAAAAAGCTAACTGTGCCCCCCCAGCTATATTCCTTTTACATATTTATATGTAAAATCCAGTCATACAGTTTGGTAATTAAGAAGTGAAACACCCACATTGCTGTTAATTTATTGTAATAACAACCAAGCTCATGTTAATGATTCTGTGAATAGCACCTTAGTGCATCTGCAGTAAACACTTTAGCATGACCAAAGAGGACAATGATTCTGGAGCATTTGGGCCTAAGCAAGTCAGACTTTGACAAGTACCCCTCACTTTTCTTAAGAATTGAAAAAATACCATTCACCAGCTTATGCAGTTTCTTTTAAAGCACTTGAAAATTTCAAAACAAATGTGCAAGAGTGCATGAATACTTTGCTATAAAAATCATTTCCTGATAAACAGGAAACGTGAACTGGTAAAAGGTTATGCAGTGTTCAGTGTTAACTAAATTTAACTATTCTCTGCAAATTTCGATATTCTGTCTCACAAATACAGGTCTGCACGGGTCTTGCAGAAATGCAGTCGTGAGTGGATTGCCTGACTTTTTCGTCCTTTTAAAAGGGAAGAGAAGCTTCACCTCAAAATGCTGAGTGGCAAGATGATCCTTAAAGTTTAATCTGTGAAGGAATCTCTTTAATTTTGCGTGACTTGCAGGACTTATCTCTTTGATCAGGTTAGAACAGGTTGGCATGAACAGTGTGATTAGATTAGAGCTTAAGAACAGGGATGGCAGGGAAAAGGAGGCCGGTACCACATCAGAGGCTAAAAGGAGACTGGATCTGAGAGTATTTTTAAAAATGCTCTCAAACCTCTGATCATTTACAAGAGTTCCTGACGAAACGCATTTGAACTTCACGAAAGTCAGATTGGCTCATGTTGTAAAAGTAGAGTCTCAAAATGAAGCTACCGTGTCCTTATTCAAGTAACTCATCAAAGGGTACCTTTGATTTAATCAAAGGAATCCAATTGTCATGAGAGCAGAGCCAAGATCTGCGTCCTGATCTCCTGCTCTGATACCGAGCTGAGTGAAGGAGATATATATAGAACTTTTCCACCAATGGGTTGCTGTTGCCAGTGCTTAACCTAGAAAAAGCTCCACTTATTTCCACCTTTAAAAAGACTGATGCTGGTGCCAAAAAAGCTGACAACAGCACAGCTCCAAACAATTGCTGCCACCAAAGTTGGAATCACTGCTCACAGTGGCAGTGTGAGGGCCATGGCGGAAAATTCAGGGCTAATTTTAATAAAACATGAGCCAAAGCAACTTCTGTTAAAATGTCCAGCTTTCACAATGTAACGTTCAGTTCCCTGGCATATCTGGTTATCAAAGACACCAAAGCAGAACTGTTATTTCTCGCACCAGCTTCAACACTGTGATGACGGAAAAGAGGCAATCAGGACTGACAGACATGTAACACCAAGCGATGTTGCTGCAGTGAGCTTGCAAACAGTATCTCCTTTCTCTGCGGGTCAAAACCAAGATGTAAATGATAGCAGAGATAGGCCTGAACTGCTAAAGTCTCACCTGACTATTAAGCATGCTCTGTTGTTTGAGACGCAGATTCTCGGGGGTGTCGGTCACTATGGTGAAGGAGGTTTTGGGGTAATGCCTGAAAAAAAAAAAAAAAACAGAAGGGAAGAAATTAGATAAATGAAGATTCACATCATGCATTCATCCACCCATCTATCCAGTTAAGCAGCAAGACCATGATTAGATTGATTGGTGTTAACCAAAGTCCTACAACATAACAGCAATCTTCTATGAAATCCAGCCCAACAATATGATTGGCTGATAGAGTTTTTCCATACATTTATTTCAGGTTTTGCTGAATGTCTTCTTCCTATGGATGTTCAATGGCTTTATGCTTGGCTGCTTTGTTTTTTGCTATATTTGATTTTCAGGAGAAGCAAACTGTTGTCAGAATGAATTGAATAAACTGATTAATTTGTTCATTCTGCAAATAATTTGTGCCTTATAATATTATGTAAAGAGCACAACAGATGAACCCGGGGTGCTGTTTAATAACAATCAGACAGCAAGTTTCTAATCTCACGTCAATCTTTAGGAATGACTGGAATCACATGATTCAATCTGTCTGCTCACACTTCTCTTTTCCATCACTTCCACATGCTGCCTGCAGCTTCTCCTGCTCAACTGCTTCAGAATTTAACTTCTGCTCATGTGGTAGATTTGTTAATGACGAAACAACCAAACCCGTTCAATCACCTTGCACAGATAATAGAAAAAAAGGCCGTAGTAAATAATTCCTATAATGCTACGTATTCTAATTTTGTGGCTATAGTTGTGTAATGAACTGATTTTGATTGAAGCTAATGTTACTTAATAACAAGCAGTAACCTAAAGGAGCTGAAAAAGTGAAACGTCAAAAACTGTAGTGCCTCTAAAGGCCATTTTAGGCTGGCTCCAAAAGTGACTCCCATGTTAAAATGTCCAAATTCAGCAATAAACGTACAATATTTGCCGTTTATGATTACTGTACAGTGGATTTTTTTCCCCAAGAAATCACTCATTTGGATTTAGTTGAGCCCTTTGACTGACAGGTGTGCCAACACCTAGCCCATAGCCGATACTGTAGGCCTCACCTCCAGTAATCGGCATTACTGAACTGTACTTCTGGACCTCGTGTGTTAATGCAAACTCATAATATCTGACTTATAATATGGCATGCTGCAAAGCACAGCCTGTCCAAGAAATCTGTGCTTCAAATTCAGTGAATGAAATTCTATAATTTATTAGTCAATTACTTGGCACTAGTTAGCACACATAGTGTCTGTGTGAATCACCTCTACAGTGTAAGGATGCAGCTTTCTGAACAAGCTTGCTAGCGTTTCCTCATAACTTAGCACTTGACTCTTTCATCCAAATAAGGCTGGCTCAAAAAAAAGCAAGCAAACAAACAAAAAAACCACCACGTCTACGTCTGAAATGCTAATGCTGAGGCTTCAGGGGAAAGGTAACCACATCTTTTATATTTTAGATACGGTTTTGTTTCTTACAAATATACTGCAAGCTCTTAACAAAGAATCAGATGCTATCCAGCTATTTTAAGTGTTTGTTTTAGTCATCATGGTGGTGCATGCTGTGAACACTCACATAGTGCAGTAAGGTTTCTTCTCAAAGCCTTTGTAGTTCGTCATGCTCAAGGCCATCTTGCAGACCTCACAGCTGAAACAACCTTTGTGCCAATACTAAGAAAAAAGAGAAGAAATAAAGTCTAAAGTATTAGACTTAGAAGAAAATGCATTTCCATTGACACAAATTTAGATCTGTATTAACCTTTTTTGACAGAACACTGTGGAAATCTTGTTCACTCTTACTGGCTGATCGAATTTAATGGTTTTTCATTTGAAAAAATAAAACTTTTTTTCTCTCTCTTTCTCTCTCTGAGCGGGGAAATCCCTTGACTCCTCTACATAAGGCCACAGCTGTCCTACTAATCTGTTTCTATTTCTCCCATCACTTCACTAAAAGATTGCCAATAAGAAATGGTTCCAGTGGAAAATGACTGTGAGAAATAATGCTGTGAAATTAGGTGCATTTTTAAACCTATGCACTATGCATATGCATATAAATTTTCCCATAAATAACTTTTTTTACATTATTAAAGAAAAGTCCTGCAGGAAGCCATTTTTCCCAAAAGAAATCAGGAATTGATAATCTCTGTAACTCAGGTGACTTTGCTTTGATTAAGTCCTTAAATTGATTAGATTATCTTGATTATAAATAATATTAATCTGATTCCACTAAAATGATCAGAGTACATCTATTTGAGAAACCACAGGTACATAGGTTATTACTGATTATGTAAGATATCAATTTTTTAACATTTGGAGATTTCTAGTTGATTTTTATGCGTAACAGGGGTTATTATCTGGACTTCCATTTTGCATGTTTTTTGTCTTGGTTGTGACTGTACAAAATATGCACCTAGTTAAAGCATCACATGAGATATGACTGCATAAAAATATTTTTAAAATTGTAGAATAAAAAAGAACTTTTGCAAGTGGACAAAACTAATTTAAATTTAAAATATCTATAATAAAATTGACAGTATAAGTTAGTCTTGAAAATCACCTGATAAATCTTTGCATACACTAGAGTAAATTACATTAAGGTCAGTAGATGGGCTTAAACTTGTTTCACCTTACCTTATCAAGGCAGTTTATTTTTTCTGTTGGGTAAACTGGTTTATTGCATCTCCCACAGGGCGGATTCATGATTGCAGAAAAAACAAAAACAAGTTTACTGGTCCAGTAAAAAAGTTCAGGAGTAAAGGACCTGTAATGGGCAGCTGGTACTCAAACCGTCCTCCCGCTTTCTCGCAGGCATTTCAGTTAATATGACCCCAAGGCGAGGAGGAGTCAACTGTGCTGCACGGAGACCTCATGTTGCCTTTATGGGTCGTCGGATATAGCAATTTTACTTCTGGTGTTTAAGTAATTAATACGATATGGTCGTCAAATGTGATTCAATATGATATTTTTAGTAACTTAAAATGAATTAACAACGAAACAAACGAAACCATTGCGCATCATTCAGCGGCCTCTTTAGCTTGTCCAAATATGTTTTGTAAATTACAGGGTTTTCGCATGCCATGAAGGCAGCATCAGCAGCGTTGAGGAGAAGTGAGGTTGATAACCTTAAAAGGAGTAACAACATAGACTAATCCAAATGTACTGTAATGACGCTTTTAAATAAATAAGGTCGACTCTAAACATAAATTTATCGCGGTAAGCTCTAAATATCTACATCAATACAACAACGGGATTACAACTTTTTATTTAAAAAAAACAACAACCCATACACAGCACTAACACAAAAGTTTAACCAGTAAAGAAAACAAAGAATTATTCATGTTATTGATGACGTGAATGATAACTGCTACGTGGGGACATGATAATATCCTGTATTGCGGTTCGACTTTGTTTATTTGACTCCCTCTGCTGGAAACAAGCTCGATTACAACCAGGTCTGCCATTTTGTTTACATTGTTAACGTTAGCGGAAAGCTTCGGACTAAACAAACGTGTGTATTATAATATATGTTGGGATCTATGAGTAAATGCAAGAAACAACTATTATAGTGTGTTCAACGTGTCAGTACTGAACATGTGGTATATTCATATAGCCAGTACTTGGGTGGTTTATACATCGGGGGTATAGCTCAGTGGTAGAGCATTTGACTGCAGATCAAGAGGTCCCCGGTTCAAATCCGGGTGCCCCCTCTTTTCTTTCCTTAGTGACTTTTTGTCGTTGCGTTCGTATAAATAAATGTAATAGAAATCTTCACGGATTGCCTAGCGATATATGAAGTTTATTCCTTACTTAACGAACATAATCTCTACGAGTAGCCGTATATCGTTTTGTCGCTTTTATGTTTCCCATCGCGTCTTAAAATACTATATTCCACCTTATTTAAAAGAAATTCTTCAGAGGGTTTTACCACTAAATTAATTACATGTCCCAATGTATACTGTTACTTTACTTTTTGATTTTGTCACCATTAGTTGTGTGGAAAATCTCTTTTCTTATTAATCTGCAAAGTTTACAAGTATTTATAGACGTTGCAAGCGGTTAATATGCCTGTATGTTAGCAAAACTATCGGAATATCTGTCTCTGCTCGGTACACACCTTCATTTTTAAGCTCAATATAATAAACGATCACCATGGCTGCACTTGTCATGTGGGATTTCGTGTTGTGTTATGGCGCCATCCTGTGGCAATGCTGTGCACAGCCCTAAATACCTTACATTTTTGCAAGTTTTAACCTATCATGGGACTTCAGCAAGGAAGGAGATACATTTCCATCCATCCCAGCTGTCTCAGGGCGAGAGAGATACATTTGCTGTAAAATAAATTTGCATAAAAAATGAATTCCATACATGCAGTCATTTTGAGTTATTACAGCAGTGCTTACGCTATAATGTAAATTTATTTTTAAAAATTAGATGCACATGAAGTATTAATGCCCACATAAGGTATTTCTCTAATTGTATCTTTAATGCTGTTTCCTTCCATTTTAGTTATAAAAATTGAAAACCATCTAAATAGATTTGTTAGTCACTCACCAGACTATGACCATGAGATTAAAATCCAGACTCGTCACCAGCTTTTATTAGAAGACATTTAAACAGAAAGGTTCAAAGAAAACCCTCATAATTTCACATCTCTAAAATTCATCCAAACAACATACCTCCCTATAACTATCAGCTATAAAGCTAAATATCTGTCGTAGTGAAGTCCACATAGATATAACATTTTATGAACTCATCGTTGCTCGCGTAGAAGTTTCATGAAACAAAAGTGACTCCATAAAATGGATAAAAACAAAAAACACAGAGTAAAGTTGAGTGGTACATTGATTTGCAGTATGAAGGCTAGTTTAATTCATTCCCTGACAGGCCCTTGCATCGTTGGCTTTTGGACATTTGCATCTCATCATTTACGTACTGCCGTCTTCCTCTCAAACCCTCCAACCCTTAGATAATATGGCTAATCCCCTGTGTGATGGCAAACAGCAAAAGACACAGAGAAAGCTGGCAAGAGCTACAAGAGCAGTTACAGTAAACACTGTCCAGCCTCAAAGGTTGGAGTAAGGACATCTTGTGTTGATGGTCAGCCTGAATGTCCATATTCATCCTCCTGTAGTACCGCAGTTTTCCTCAAGATGGTGTCCTCTCTTCCACTGATTGAGTCCTGCAAGTCCTAGACCCTTAGCAGCAGTGCTCAGCTTCAATGAAACCTTCCTTTTCATGGCCCCCGAGCTCGACTTCAGCATAACTGGAGTGACAGCCCTGATTGCGGAACTTCATAGAGGGCCAGTAGTTATTGGTGCGTCGCTGCAGACAGAGAAACAGTAGTAGGTAAAGACCACATAGGCAAATGGGAAGATGCAGGCTTCAACCATAGACGGCATAAAAGATGAATGTAGCCACTGCGATGTGCCTATTGCACATCCATAAATCCCCTAAACTTTACTGCAAGTGCTTTTATGAATTTTAAAGGTGAGTGTTTTCAAGTCAAGAGTGGGTTTTACTGTGAAGCCACAAACTCATTGGCCCATTGGAGCTTAAAGATCATCAGGAGAGTGTTTCCAGTGTTCAGGGCTGTTTTGTCACAGACTTCTGCAAGTTTGTTTGCAGACACATGAACATCACCCACTTCTCATTCATCAGGTGAATCTGTCATTTCATTGACCTGTGAAATAAACTGGTCACCCAGTGACAGAGTATGCATGCTTACACGTTTCACCTGTCTGAAGTCTGGTAGTTATGTAGACATGATAAAAGATGGACATAACTTCCAGGTTTAAAAGGAAAGCCAATGCAGAAGTGCCTTAAATCTACATTCCTTTTAATACCAGCATCAACGATGTATTTCAACAGTGGCTTAAAACAGCTTCAGTGTGCATTACCACCACCATCTGACCATAGCAGTATATTACAGCCCACCAGGTCAAAGTAAAATTAAGGGAAAACATATATTTTAAGACAAGAAAAGGTCCTCCATATTTTAAAAGAAAATTAAAGTCTGTGACCATCCCTACTGCAGAGGCAATGAGAGCTGGATGTTGTTTTTCTGACCTGCATGAGGTAGAATGGTGGAGCCACTGTGGGATGTGTGTTGATGTAGTAAACAGCCAGTAAGGTGAGAGCCACAAGCAGAACTAGAGCAGCCACAACGCCTGCGATGATGGCCGTGTTCTCTGTCATCCCGTTGTTTGGAGGGCTCGTCTGTATATCTGAAAGGAAGGAAGATTGTTGCTCCTGTTAAAGCATTTCTAAATATAGAAATGTCTAGGTAGCTAACTATGGACTTTTCTTTTGAAAACTCTGTGGCCATCCTTATAACTTCCTAAAACTAAGTGGGGACGATTTTCTTTTTAAAATTTGGAATACTGTAATTCATAGTGCCTGTCTCTTAAGACGCAGAGGAATTTTTACTGAAAATCTGTAGGGCATTGCTGTTGTACTGAGCTATTCTGGTCTTTTATCTCATTGGCTGATGTTTGCATGTGTATATGTATACATGTATTTTATGTTCACATATGTGTGAATGTGTACATTTTTGTATATGTATGTGCATATTTGCATGTACAGATATTCTTTATAAACATATATGGATGTCTGTTTTTTTTTCTCTTTTCTCTCTTTTTTTCCCTCTTTTTCTTGCTGTATTAGTCTATTTGATTCACCTTTGCGTTTATTGTTTATTTTATTTTATTTTCACTTGCTAAACACGGGACAGACTTGACTGGGGAAAAGAAAAGGGAGAAAGAAAGAGGGAAAGAAAAACAGTGGGGAAGAGGAACGGTGAAAAAGGGCAAAAAACAAAAACCAACAAAACAAACAGACAAAAAATACATATATCAATCACCATATATGGATGTCTTACAATGTTTTCTATAATGGTTTCATCTTATCTATTTTAATTCTTTTTATTATATTATCCCTCTGTTCAGCACTTTGGCCAACACTTGATGTCTTTTTAATGTGCTATATAAATAAAGATGACTTGACTTGACTTGACTTGACATGAGTAAAGTAAAAATGATTTGTCCTTTATTTACCACATTATATTTAAGCCTTTGAATACCTTCTGGATTTTTATATGAAGCTTTTAATTACTATAAGTTTATAAATGAACTGACATTAAATTAACATAACTCCTAGAAGCAGAAAGTGATGCGTGGATTGAAAAAACAAGAAGAAGAAAAATAAATTCATGTTCACTTGTTTGTATTTACAGTAAATCTCCCCAAAATCTGTATACACAGAAAATCCACAGAAAAACATTAAAAAACAATCATCAGTCTCTTCCCAAAGTCCACATGGAAAAGCAAATATTTGACTGCTTTACTGTTGGACTTTATTAAAGTTGAGTTTGACACTTACATAATCTTTATTTAACTAGGATAATAGACTACTTGAAAATTTTGAACATATTGAATGAATAAATTGTGGTCCTAGGATTGATCCCTGGGGCCTACCCCTGGTTAGATTACAAGCTTTGGAAATCATAGCTTCTGCTCACACACTTCTGTGGGATAATTTCCAAATTATCTAATGGTTTCTTCTGTTTATTACTGTCAAAAATGAAAATTTAGTTATTCATAAAAAGTGTCCAAGCCAGTGCAACAAAAGGCACTCCTATTTGCCTAGGTAGATTTGATTTTACATAAACATGTCTTTGAAAAGATCTATACAAAATCTCATATATAAATACACACATAAGATCAGCAATTATTAGTCATAATTTTATAGTGAGACTAGCTTTATGATAAGCTTTCTGTTATTGTTATTTTTTACATTTTGAAAATGTTTGTGAAGATGTACAAGTTTAAATCTAACACAGATTTAAGGGCTATCTCCTGTTTATATTGAGTCGTGCAGTCGGTACCTGTATGCTTATGCTCTCTATGGAAATTCAGCTTTAATTCTGTAATGCTCAGAAGTCAGAGAGCTACTAGTAATTCTGCTTCTCCTTAATCTATTCACAAAGGGTCACATTTTGCATGATCCCAAAAAATAAACAATTAAATATTCCTTCATTAATCATTCACCAGTTGTGGGACTGAGTTTTTGCTGACATACCAGCACTGTATTTTCCAACTCACCCCTAGTAACAGGCTGTTCTTCAAGCACTGAAACGGTTGGACCTGGAGAGGAGTGATTAAAGGAGCTCATAGTTGCTTCAGGTAGAACTGTGTTGTAGTCCTCACACATGCCTTTAGCCTGAGTGAATGCCGAAAAGAATGACTCAGGAATCAGTAACAAAGCTGCTCATCTCTCTCTTGTGTGATATGGTAATGAGTCTCACCTCTTCAGGGCAGTTGTAATCCAGCCACTCTTGTCTATGTCGGTCTATACCATCAGAACATCTAGAAATGAAAAGCAAAGTGAGAAAAGGCGAGAATCTCATAACATCACAAATTGAACTTTGTCTTACCGTTGAAGTGTGTTGCACCAGCCACAGTCGCTTGTCAAGTTGGATGTTAGGCAGAGATCACAGGATGTGTGTTGAAGACAAGCTGGGGGAACGGGAATCGCATCGTTACGCAATTACAGGGGTGAGTAATGAGGCTAGGCTGTCGAACAAAAGCTAGTTTGAAACAGGACTTACTGGGCAGAGGTGTGAACTCAAAAGCTGATCCGCTCACAATCTTGGTGGTGTCAATGGCAACACGATGATACTCATAGATAGTACGCCGCTTTGCTTCTATCAAGGCAAAAATTGAATGTCAGCCTGCAAGTCTTTCTTCTGTATTAAGTCTCACGTGAAAACTTAAAAAGAAGTCTGTGCTCCATGTTTCTGAGAGGGGACTAACTCCTGTTCAAATTGAACTACTTGTGATTGAAAGTATTTAGTTTCTGCTTTTACTCCTCTGCCAGGGTGAGAGCTGAGATGGAGGCATGTGATTTATCCAAATAGCACCAATTCACAACAACAGTCATCTCAAAGAGCTTTGTATTGGAGGATAATGATCCTACAGTACTAGAGCGAGTACCACTTGATGACAATGGGAAGCACCCCGTTTTAATAGGAAGAGACTTCGAGATTATAACTTTGAGAATGCCGGTCCAATTTTCATGAAACTAGGCGAGGAGGTGGAGGGTAAAGACATCAGATCACGTACTTTTAAACTGCAAAATGTAGTGCTGGTCTTGGCACAAGATGTTATATCTGAGTTCAAGTACCGTTTATATTCTGACAACGTGAAAAAGGATTTTTGAGATGTATACGAGTCTAAAGATGGACTTTGTCTTTATTTATTTTTACAACAGACTCTTAAAGAAATTGAAGAAATTGATATTATACTTTACTTCAGACCAGGTTAACTGGCTCTAATATAAAGCTTTAACTTTTAACAGTAAATGTAACTTGGAATTTCTGTGCAGGAATTTGTTGTTGTGTATTTTTTTTAAATGTATTTATCATCCATTTTTATTTTAATAATGCAATATTTATTTCTTTATTTTTCTTTATGGCAGCAATATGGCTTTAACTAGGCATGTTTCTAGTAGCTAATGTGTTAGCTAGAAGAAAAATCAAACTAGTCAGTTTTTATAAAAGTTTGAAAATGTTCAGAAATGCTCAGAAAAGCAAAAGAAAAAAAATCTGTGTTTGTCTAAGGGTCATTAGTAACCTTTATCCAAAACCTTGTGAAACCACATCACCTTATCAGCCTTCTTTCCTTGCAGGTTAACACCCACACACCTGTGCACAATGTCCTCTGATCACTGGTTTGATCAGTTTACTCTGATGTAGCTTACATAAAGCTGATTATTTTGTGGATCATTTTCTGAAAAACTGCACTGGTTTGTGAGGATGTCTTATTGCGTATCCCTCAAAACATATTAGATCCCACAGTTAACTGGCTTAATAATTTACTAAAATATGAATAATTACTTTAAATTAACAGTGGAGGAAGTATCTCTTCTTTATTTTAAAGGAACTGACCTGACAGCTGTGATGTAGGGAGGTATCCCATGAAAGCGTCAGACAGTCCAACTTTCAGCGGATGCTCAGTAGAATTTATTTCCTCCACTGGCAATGGGATCTCAAAAAAGGACAGAAGAGTTCGTATTGACACTGGTAAACCTGACATTCAAGCTGAGCTGTGTTTTTTACAAAATATTGAAGTGGTGGAATTATATTTTTGCTACATCTGATTAAAAATACATAACTTACATCTTTGTAGTTGAAAACAATTGTTCCATTTTTGTGGAGCGCTGCCTGGAAAGTAAAAGGCCCCGCTGCCTCTCGGTCCTTTAACCGCACTTTGTCCCACTGCACGACAAATAAATTACCTGGGCAAAGCAGTATACAAAGGCCAGTCAGAGATACCCAGGAGCTCCCAAACTCTAGAGACTTCATAGAGGAACCTTTACCTACCATTATCCAAGTACCTCACTGTTGAATTTTTAGAAAAGCTAGGGTCAAAATTGGCCATGAGGGGAGCGACATACTGGGTGGCGGTTAGCATTCTGTGAGTTATTTCACCCATGTAGATGAAACCTGAAGAGAAACGTTAAGATAAGTGAACAGTTAAAGATTTTAAAAACACCTCTACCCCGTGGTTGAACAGCACATCTTTAAAGTGAAGGAGGCGAGTTGATAAATGCAGCTGCAGCATGTGACCTACCTCCAGTTGCTATAATAATTTGTCTCAAGGAGTCCCCATAGAAGGGGAAATTAAAGGAGAGTGCCACTCTCTGTGAATAAGAAGAAATGTCAGATGTGGTTAAATCTGTCTGTAAATCAGACATTAGTACTTGAATGTGCGAACGCTCATCTCACCGCTGCCTGTCGATGCGCGTTGGACAGTATGCCGTGAATTCTGACTTGGTTTTTGTGCAGGTTGTCCATATCCACCCACAAGTTTGCAGTCTGTCTGTCTGTTGGACCAAAACTCTGCCATCTGTAGTACCTCTGGGAGTCCTCCTGAGAGAAAGAGGTCACTCATTAGACAAGTTTCCAGAATACATTAGTCATGGTGAGGTAGTTTAGAGTAGGTCTCTGTATGAAATAGACCGATTTACATTGAAATCAATGAGTTACTACAGGACTGGATAATTCGAAATGTATACATTTTGTGTAGCTCTAGCCGCCCAAAATAAAGATCTCACTTCAATCTTGTTTTATGTACATTTTAAACTAGTAGTCTAAAGGATTGCTGCGTGCATTTTAATAATAACAAATGAAAAAAGTAGAACATCTTACCCTTTTACATATCTCTGAGAAGAAATCTTATCAAAGAGAACTCACCTTTAGGAACATTTGGGGGATTTTTGCACCCTATTGTATCAGTTTCTAATAGCTAATCAATACATTTGTCATCATTCTAAACAGATTTCTTTTTACATTTGTGTTTGTACAAGGTACTTTTTTGTAATTACCTTCTTCAGAACTTGACTTTCACCGACAGGAGGCAGCATTTTGTGAGTTGGTTTGTTAAGATTTTCCAGCTACTCTATTTCCTGTGCTCTTAATGGCTTACTTAGTTAAATAAAGCTTATAATTATTCGCTGCACCATTTTGTAGTACAGGTATTACAGGTATTATTACTGATATTAGATGAAAGTACAGTCTTACCTTTTTTCCTCTTTTTTGTGAAAAATATTTAGGTTAGTGTAAGTGTGAACTGAAAAAAAAAGTCGATCAGCTCAAAAATAATGTGAAAAAAGCAAAAATGTCGTATTTTGAAAAAACAACTGGGATAAACCTCAGTGAGTCATGCAGGGATTTTTCCCTTCGGTCCTGCCCATATAGTGCCACTTGATGGAGCTGTTTACACATTGGCTTTGACAACAAGCACTTGTGTCTTCATACAGATCTCCAGTCTTGATGGCATTATTAATGTATAGCATAGTTGAAGGTGACAGAGAGCAATGGTTCTGGGGTTTAGTGTGGGCTCAGAAAGTGGAGCAGTTAAATGCAGCGCTCTCACAACCTCTCCGGCTGCTCCATTTACAGCAAGTGACCCACTTTTTTCTTCCATCTCCACTGCCTGACACCAGCCTGTATTTTCTAGGGGGATTCTAGGTGAGGAGAATAATCATTTATTTTCCCTCACAGCTGACTGACTTATTGAAGTGACTCTGATTGGACAGGAGATGGAGGGTTTTGGAAATTGGGATCAGGCCTCCCCCTAAAAAAGCAGCAGCAGCAGCATTATAACAGGGTTACTTGTGATCCCATCCAAGTGAGTCACACACACATGCACATACTCGTGCGCAGCCATGCTTAAACAAACACTGTAAGCTGGCAACACAAGTATGTGGTCTGTTTTCAATTTGAATTGTAGGGAGAGGAAGAAAAAAACGTACAACACAATTTATTTGGGTTGAATTTTACTGAGGCTGATTGAAGTGAAAGATGAGTCTAGGAGGTAAGACACTCATAAAACCTCATCCCATGCACTAAAATCGCACACACGCAGACACACACTTCTAAAATAATCACTGGAAAATGGCACAGGACAGTGATGTGCTACAGGCTTTACCTTCGACTAAACTTTATTTTTTCTGGCTTGGCAGTAGCTACTTGACTTGTCAGCACAATATTATTACCAAAGCCATTTACAGTTATAGTTTGCCTCACATTTATCTCTTCATATTGTCATACACAGATAATAATAAGCTATATTAAAAAGTATTAACCTGACCATTGGGCTATCATGTTGTGCATTTAGGGGTCAGCACACCAACCTGTGATACCCCACCCCACCCTATGGTTAGGTTAATTCTGCAGCTTTTGTGAAAGTAACTCTTTTCTTGGTTTAAAGATTATAATAACCATGTAAACATCACTATATTGATTGACACTAAAGATTCTTTGGCTTTGGTGTAATGGATGGTTTAGTTTTCCTAAAATAAGTAGGGGATATTTATCCCTCAGGCTAATGTAATTTTAAGTTGGCAGCTATTAATGCCCTTTTTCTTGCAGAACCAGTAAATATAAGAATTCTCATTTCTGTAATTCAGCTGACAATGACTTGCACAGCTGTGTTGATCTCATTCTCACTGGTCACAGTTTTTGGGGCAGTTTTTCTCATGCTCTTACTGGTTGTAGCTCTGTGGCTGTACAGTTTTCTACAACAATGAGCCCTCCATAAGGAAGTATTATGCAGTTTAGGCTAATTTTAGCATAATTTTACATACAAACTTAGCAACAAAACTGACTCTGTAGACACTTCCTCTGTAGAACTTTTAAAGTTCAAGACAGTACAGTTAGAAAATGGCTGAGTAACATGGGTTGTTTGGACTGCTCTTCTCTCTAGAAAGAACATAACAGCATGCTAAGGTTTGCACAGTTGCAATCCTAAGTGCCCCTTGGAAACATAAAACCAAATTGAAGATGTTTGGTTATTATGCACAGCGCCATGTTTGCAAAAAACCAAACACAGCATATCTGCTCAACAGAAAACCTCATACCAACTTAGAGTTATGACTGCTGAAAGTAGCTCTATAAGAAACTGTTGGCGGTTTTGGCCATTGCAGTCTTACAAAAGGTTTGCCAACCCAAAAGCATCTGTTTTATTCTAAATAGGACCATAATTTCCTAAATGAACATTATTCTCAATTGAAAAAGAGTTGGCCATTTAAGAAAAGATAAGATAAGATAACCTTTATTAGTCCCACACGTGGGAAATTTGTTTTGTTACAGCAGAAAGTGCACAGTGCAAAGTTATATAGCAAAAATTAGAGAACACTGGAATACAATAAGAATAAGATACTGAGCTAAACAATTAAGACAGTAAAAGACATTAGGAAAGTGTTTACTTTGGTATGAAATCGATTGATATAAGGCTCACTTTCTCATGGCCATCTATACAGCTGGACTACTTTTTACAACCAGAGCAGATGGCCATTAGAGAGATTGAAGGTTTAAGGAACAGTTATACGCTGTGTAGCTTTAGCTTCAAGCATAGGCATGATGTCATTATTTTAGAGCTTACATTAAACTTGACATTTACTATACGTGTTGTTAGTAAAAGAGCAATGGGAGCGTCATTTCTATGAACATAATTTAGGCCATATTAAAATAGTTGATTTTCCTACTGCCACTATTGTAATCTAAGGTCTTAGCCATGAATCAGTCGTTGCATCTCACCACTATGCGAGTCATGTTGTCAGGCAGGGGACTGATATCAACACCCCCTCCTCCTTCAGCCTGTGAGCTGCGGGCTTCCCTGTGTTTGTGTGGGGTCTGCTGGTCTCTCCTGGTTCTGTGAAAACTGGACGGATCTTCCAAAGCAGTTCCACTCCATGCATCTAGAACAACACAAGGCAGCAGCACACACATACATGCAGATTCATTCACGATGATGTATTTATTGAGGATTCAATCCATGAATAAATACTCTCACCACATAATCTCTCACCTGTTGTTAACCATCAATTTGAGACATAAGAGTTCAACAAACAAAAAGTCACAGACTTGCTTACTGAATCACAATTACTTTGAGGAAAAACAAGATAATGTAATTATCTCTCAAAATGTGTGAAAACTGTCTTATAAAATGTAGTTTTTATAGACATTATAATGACTTTGGCTTTATACTCTGTGGTCACATCTGTTCTTTATTGGTTACCATAATCTGGATCATTAACAGGCATACATATCTAAAGAAAATTAAATCCATGTTTAGAGGTCACGGAGCAATAACTCACACAGAGACAGAAATAAGATCAGCACAAACAACACCATAGATTTTCTGTACATCTGTCATGCAGAAATAGGGTCATGATTCCTTTTTAATCATGTGGTGCCAACATTGTTCTTTGTTCAAATAATCCCTATGTATGTACAAAAGGATTGTGGAGTTTTGTCTGTGTGTGCATCTTTTTAGAGCATTCACATCTCTACTGACCACCTACATTTGTGTGGGTTTTCGTGACATCTGCTTAACAGATCATAGATGGCTGTTTATGTTTTTTCAACCGATCTATGACTCACTGTCCACATTTTCAGTTGGCAGTTGCAAAATCAGCAGAACTCACTGATAGTTCAACAGGGTTAAGAACTCATTATTCCCTCTGAAACAGAGGGATTAAATTCCCTTTGCTGTCTGGTTCTGAGCTGTTAGTTCACTGAACTGAGCTATTAATTAACAGCATGTTATGAACATTCCCTTCAGTGTGAGAAAGATGAACCCTGTCTCGAAGTTATGGCCAAAATTATGTGGATAACCCCCCTCCCTTTAGTCTGGAGCTGTTTTATTGGATTGACAGTTTGTTCTGATTAAAATGTTAATGCCAGATTATTAGTTTAGCAGTAGTTTGTATTCCTCCCCTGTCTCATCTAACATGAAAGGCCTGTGTACAAAAAAATAGGCCTATAAAAAATAGTTTTCACCGTTTGTTGTTGAAAAACTGCACAAACCCCCAACCATGACCCCATTCTGCAGCTCTGGTATGAACTGAAAACTTTGACCGTGATCCTAAGATGACCTAAGATCAAAGGCTGGACTTACTATCATCTCTGTGCTTGAAAGTGAGATTGGCAGGAAAGCAAATCGCTGCTGCATAGCTTTGTAACCTTCCAGTTTCTTAACACAGGCAGTAAATTAACTATTAGTAGTTTTACTAGTAATTTTTTCACAGTCATCTATACAATCAGACTTCGTGTTGTGACCAGTGGAGTCAATCTCTGCTAGCAATTAGGGGTTGGGGAAGCTGCTTTAAGGCACTTCTGCCTTGATGTTGCTTTCCATCTTTTATATAGACTATATATTAGTACAAAAACTACAATGAATATTTATGACTAACTCACACCTAATCATAAAGACTGAAAAAGATTGATGTAGTTCCTGGGTCTTAACCCTTGTGTTGTCCTCGGGTCAAAAATGACCCCTAGGTGAATGGCAAAAAAGTATATGGGAATCCCGAGGACAACACAAGGGTTCTTAAAACTGTGTTCTTTTTAATGCTCACCAGGGTGAAATACATGTGGTTGCAAAAAGAAGAGAAAGTGGCCCTCGTCCCTGGCCTCTGTAAACACTTTGCTGATGAGTTTATGGGCTCAGTCGCTCATTTTGTGTCATACTGAATAAAATAAAATAAAATAAAAATCAATTTTGTAAACTTTGGTTTCTATGTGTCAGAAAGAAGGATTATCTAGCGCCTTGGCGTAAAACTTCAAAACACTTTCAAAACAAAGAAATGTCGATTCAGGTTGAGGCTTCATAATGGGACTTCACAAGCCAATGTGTCAGGGTGGCTTCGACCTTATAGTTTTTGTGCACCTAATATAGTCAAACTTAGTTTTATTTAAAAAAAAAAATAGAAATTTGTGGCTTCAACATCAAAAGGTACCTGTCCGGTTTTAAAGTCCAACATTAACTGCCTGTATTTTGATTGTTTCGCTGATTCAAAAAACATGCACTCCACAAAGTTATACCTGATACCACACGAACAGAGAGTGCATAAAATAAATATATATAAAATGTTAATTTTTCTAAATTAAGAATTATATCAAACTAAAAAGTCTTAAGAGACAAAATAGGACAAGTGAAAAAGAGAGGTTATTACACACTCGGGGGAGATCGTGCTAATGAGGAATCTTGTTTGATTATGGTGCGGTGGAAGCTAATTTCACTGCTGCAGAACAAAAAGCTTCTAACTGGGTCAGATTGGCACTCATCATCATCATCGCTAAACAGCTGAGGAGGCTTCAAACAGCAGAGTGAAACAATGAGGAGGAGCTTTGAGGAGCAGGAAAACTGAAAAGGGGAGTTCAGGGGCTGCACACAAGTTAGCGCCGTTTAGGCTACAGTCTAATAGACCGTGACTATACTTAGATTTTTTCCTGCCACCCTTACAATGTATAGGTCACTTAGAGATTTGCTTTACAGATCTTCCAAGTCTTCACGTTTTCTTTCCTAGAACATCGTTAACCTTATCTAACTGTCTGCATGTGGGGGCTGGATGAACTTCAACATCAAAAGTGTGCTGGGCTTTGCATAAGGACCTGGACTTAAGACAGGCCTCAGTAGCATCATGTCTGGCAGACACATGTGCGTGTGGACCCTGCACTGGGAATGTGCAAACTGGTGCAAAAAAAAAAAAAAAAAAAAAAAAACTATGCTGATGAATCTGGAACAAGGCCAAATGGTCTAATTGTTGACGCGACAGATGTGATGTGTGACAGATGTACGGGTGAATAGTCAGTGGCTTCACTGCAAATATGCCCTCTGATGTTGCTGCTAAATAAAATCAAAGGCATGAAACACGTTCTGACAGTCCTTTGAATTTACATCTATGCATCTGCAGGATGTCAGATTTTCTGCTTTTTTAGCCAACCTAACACATCCAACAGCAGAAAATCCTTATTTCTGTGCCAAGTCTGTTGACTTGATTAAGAAACATTAAATCCCTTAACAAATGCTCACTATTTTGAGGAGATGGCACCTGCATGGCAGCGGTGTCCACTGTACCTTCACATGTGTCTGCATTGCAGCAACAGCCACAAATCTAGTGGGTGTTGTCAAACTAGGACACAGCCCGATGAACCATATACATTGCTCTATTGATACACAGATTGTATTCATTCATGCCAGTACCATGTTCCACACTCCTGTTCCCATTTCTCTCATTTTTTGCTCTATTTTTTTCCTTTATAAATATGAAAATACAAAGCTATAATATAATAACAATATAAACACACAAACCTTTTATTTATCCTTATAATTTACCTCATCATCTGTTGTCAAAGACAGATATCTAAGAAACACACCAGGGTATATTTTCTTCTGTATGAAAGTATTTTTGAAAGGCTCTACAAAAACCAGAGCCACGTTCCTAAACTGAGACAAAAGCTAAATGGCCTTTCAGTCTGCTCAGATGGATCAAGTCCATGGGCGAAAAATACATTTCTTCTGAAACAATATTTTCCTGGGTAAATGTGCAACACTTTGAAGTTTGAGTACAGGCGGGAATACATCGAGGGCATGTACTTGGTCAATGAAGGGGAAAGAGAATTATCTGCAGGCACATCAACAGAGAACAAAAGGCCAACATCTTTGCTCCAGAGACAGACACACTGAAGAGAGTGAACTATTGTGCACTGTCCAAACACAGCACACGAGAGCAGATTAAATCTCAAGATACAATCAAAGTCTTGACCCTATCACTCTTTTCTAGTGGTGGAAATGAGACACAGTATTACGTGCTTTGTCAGGACAGGGATTAGCAAAGCACCTGCGGTCTTTTGGGTAAAGAATCATTAATGGAACAATAATCACAAGACGAGGTCATCGCTTGTCGATTCAGTATAGTTCAGTGCAGTGGTTTTATTATGTTTGGATTTTAAAAGGGTGATCTGTGTTAAAACCAGCCTGGAGCTAGTAGCGTGGGAGTACCCTGTTTGGCACCTTATCCTCAGAACAGCAGTAACCATAACACACAATCGCAAACACTAGCAGCTGGAATGATAAAGACCTGAAACTAAATAGAAAAATGTGATGTTTAGATTAATGTGCACAAATTGACAAGGGTCAGAGTTGAGAAAGTCTTTGTTTCTCAACTCTGACCCTGTCAATGTAACAGACAAAGTTGTTTATGTTTTTGAACAGATCTTTCATTTTCAGTCCAGATGACATATGATTTGAGTTTGCAGATGTGCTTGGCCAGTTGTAGTTAACTGTTTATTTAGTGCTTTAATATTTATAGTCATAAATCTGAGATTACCTTAGTAAGAAATGTGCAGTAGCAACCAAGAAATGACTTCAGAGGACAATTATGTTCTGCCCTGTGAAATGATCAGTGCAGCCTGTCAGATTAAAACTCTTGATAGTGCAAATCCTTCTACACAAGGCATATGTTAACCACGTGGGGCTAAGAGGTAGTCTCACGTTTAACGTCTAACTTAATAAATACACAAAAGTTTAAATTAATGATTTAGCAATGACCATCTATTGGAAAATTCTGTTTTGTATTTGAAAGCAATTTTCCACAACTTATTATTAATATAAATGAAAGCCACAATGTATATTTATAGTCTTTATACATCTGTGCATTCCCTTTTTCTGTTGTAAATACTGTTAAAAACTTTAAATATTATTTCAGCTGCTCTTCTCCCGCCTAATGATCTTTGGGTTGCAGTAGGTCAGCGCATCTCTTTTTGAACCATGTTTCTTGTGAGACCCACATGTGTTCACTTTTGTAAACGAGTTCCAATCAAAATGCGAGACATCATCTCAGTATGTGGAACGGCGGGACAAGGGACAAATATGCTGTGCATTCCCATATAAAGTGGGACATCTGGTAACCCTCGCTTCTGGAGTCCATTGCCAATTTTTGGAGGTTTCCAGAGTGTTCAGGCGATATCCGGGCCAAGACTTTGTCCTCCGTCCTCTATTCACTGTTTGTTATGCAGAAAAGTTTTTTCAGCTAAGAAAAGCTAAATTCTCGTCAGGTTTAAAAAAAACTACACTTTGGCTAATGTCTGTTTGGCTCTTAGTGCAGATTGTTTGCCTGTACGCGACCAGAATCTGCTCAAACATGATTGGTCATTAGGAACTTGGACTACAAATGGAAACCATAGAGGTAACACAGATCCTGTCCCTTATAGTGGCTACTTGTGCATATATATAAATTAAAGCTACTTTGTCATTAAAGATCCTTGTGATTATAGTTTAGATTTCAAGCCAGGGAGGTTATCGCGCAACTTTAGAAGTGCACGACTGTGCATACGAACATAGGTTGCTGTCATTTGTTGACCGACAGAGGTCTTGCAGCAAAGGCATTTTTAAGCTACAACCTCCCTGTTGCCTTAAGATTTTTAAGCTCTGACACTACATTATTGTTTGACTGACGTGTTTTAGCTTTTGACCTTTATAGCATCATCAAAGCCATCAAGACCATAAAGTCAGACCTTTTCCTCTCCACCTTGAACGTAGGTGGTTGTGCCAGAAACCTATACTGTGCTTCTTCCATTAGGTTCTAGTTGGATTGGTTGTTGTGGAAATTTGGTTCAGCTAACATGAAGATGATTAGTGAATAAACTTGGGCTTCTCATCTAGTGCTTTTAGCCCAGATACCTGGGCCACATGTTGTTTGTGTTTAAGATTAAATGGCAAAAGTTAGCATGCTAACATGCTAAGGATAATGTCTGCTAAATACTGTTAGCACTGTTATTGCAAGTTAGCAACTAGCATCTTTATAGACTCATAGTTACAGTGTTCTCCAGTGTTGCCTGCTTTTGCACAAACTCATTAGCTCAGGTATTTTCCTGGTATTTTTCAGACAGATTTGATATAATATGATGATATCCTGCTTATAAAAGCAACACATACATGGATATATCAGCATTCATAAAATGCACACATATCTTTTATGTGGTGTTTAACATCTGTGAAAACTTACACCGAAATTTGCAGATGTGTAAACAGTCTTGATGGTCCTGACCTTTGAGAAAGTGGGGACAGCCCTGTAGTCTTTTTACCTAACTCTGCTGTATTATTATCTGCTCTGTAAAAGAGATTTGGCATCATCTGCAGTCAGGCGTTCCTTTGGATAAGTCATTGAGCGTGTAGTCATTTAATTACCAAGCTTCCAGCACTTCCTTTTTAGTTTAGAGCTGTTCTACTTTCTGTTGCAATAGAACACTAATCTAAAAACGTCTGAGTTTACAGGGCCCAAAATAGGGATCCATCTTTACGAGGGAGACTCTAATAAATTGATCTGGATCACTGGTTTGGGAGTATTTAATGGGAAAGATGAGCCTGGACACTGTGCTGGACTTGGTGTGACCATATATTTGAGGAGATCTGTCTCTCTGTATGTCTGGTTGTCCTCTGCAGAGCTAGGCCCCTGATCAGAGGAACTGGGACCACAGGAGAGGCCAGAGAAACTAGAGCACTGCTGATTGTCGGAGGAGGAGGAGGAACAGCGGAAAGAACGGGGGCTGGCTAAAAATAATATATCTCCAAGGAGAACAAAAATACATACATGCACACACGCACCAACACACACCTACAGATAGGACGGCAGAGGATCCATATACAGGAAATGCACAGAGCAGGTGATGAGACACAGTCTGAGATGAAACTTTCCAAATTTAAGAAATCCTAGCTCAGATGCTGTTCTCACTGACTGACTTTCATCTTTTACTTTGGAAATGAATCTTAAAACCTCAAATATTTATTTGTTAAAATCCAGAATTCTCATTCACAGGATCAGTATTATTAAAGCAAATGAACCCCAGACATTTATTTTTCCCCCTCCAAACTGGAAATACAGAAGTTTTGGAATAGCATCATGAAAAGAGAGAGAAAATAAAAATCCAGACTCGCACACCATCTTTTATGTGCTTCCTGTGACTGACAGTGAGAACTACCACGAGACCAGTTAACTTCACGCATGCACGTATCCATAGACATGCCATAAAAAGTGCCAAAAAAGCATTTTAAGCCTTCAATAGTCAGTGACAACAAATTCAGGTGTGTGTGTGTGATATTAACTTTAACTGAGATGTTTAGAAGCTGTTTTGTGTGGCACTTGATAGTCTGTTGTGCAGAAAGGTAGTCGTAATGGTGGTGTTGTTTGTAGATCTGTAGTGCATTGGGTGTTGACGTTAAAGAAAGGGGGCTTACCTTCATGCTCTTGAGCCCAGACTCTGCCTAGCTCAGCCTGGGAGAGACAGATGAGGAGAACAGCATAAAGCCCCATGTCGGCTGACTCTTCTCCCTCCTTTCCCCTTCTCTTGATCACTCCTTGTCTTCTTCTTCTTCTTCTTTTCCCCAGTTTCCCCTCTCACTTTGTGTAAAGGAATGGGGCGCCTCACTCCACCACTCCCCCACCTTTCGTCTCTGTCTCTTCGCCTCTGCTCACCCACACAATTGCTGTTTCCTCACTTCAGCCAAGTTTTACTGTTTTTCTCCCTCCTCCTTTCGTGCCCTTGTTTGGCCCTCAGAATACTGTCTCAGATGATCGGTCCATAACAGCAGGAGAGATGATAAACAGCTGAAGTGTTGCAGAGTGAAGAGATGTGTTTTCTCTGTGCTCTTCCTTTGCTTCAGTCACATTTCTATCTTTGAATTAGCTCTTCACTCGGTTGTCTCACCTCCTCCCCTCTGCATGTCTGTCTGTCTCTCTTGTGTTTTTCTGTTTTCTCCAAAACAGAGCTCTGGATTTTTAGAAGACTTTCCCAAAATGAGGAAATATTTATGTATTTCTACATTTTTTCCTTTCCTTCCACAGTAGAAAAAAGGGGGTGTTGAAGATGGGAGGAGCATGTCTCCCCCATGTGGAAGCAAGCTGAACCAAAACAAATGTGGTAGTTAAATGGTTGGCGTTTGAGAAGAACGTCCTCTGTAGTCTGTTACAGAGATAATGCACATTTTTAATTGAAAGGTTTGAAAAGAACTGTTTTTCTACTCTTGGTAGTAGAAGATTATTTGAAAAGGAAAATTGTGTTTTGTGTCCAACACTTGAAAAAGAAGAACGTGGAATATTTAGGTGCTGTTGATAGTGGCGCTATGGTGACCATTTTTATTTACCAGTTTCTTTTCCCTCTAGGAGTGCTATATAAGTCTCTGACCATTTCATTAGGTACAGATTGGTAGTTTGGTCTTCAGGACTATCTTAATTTTTCGTGAAAGAATTCAACAAGGAGCTGGAAAAATTCCTCATTCATCTTATCTATTGGATTGCTGGATTTTATCAGAGCTTTTCCTGTGTTCACACTAGATGCCTGATATGTCACTAATAAAACCCTCTCAGAACTATGGGCCACTTCAGGAGGGAAAGACTGGTGTCGGTGCTTTAAGTAAGTAATTAAGCAAATATTGCAAATAAAAACTGACAAGCACACAACTTAGGTATTAGCCTTGTGTGTAGTTTAGTAACGTCTTTATTTGTGTAGAAGAATTACTGTTACGATACGTGCTGCAGTCAGGCACCGAGAATCAATGATATGACTCAAACCTAGGGTTGGGCAGTCCTAAAATTTTGGATTTAACTGGTGCATGGATTTGGATGTGCATGTGTGTATGTACTACTAATTTTGGACTGCTGTCCTTCTCGAACAGTCTCGTAAAAGGAACTTTAATCTTTTTTGTCTTAATTTTCCTGGTTAATTAAATAAGAAAAAACAGTAATTAAATTATCTACTCTGACCACTAGCAGTTTATAAAGACATAAAATTAAGATTATCTCTTTATAAACTGAACTATATTCATCTTATTCACGAGGCTCTGAACAATAGTCCCAGTTTTGCCCATTGGTAAATTGGTAATTGCCCACCCCTGCCCTCACTCACACAAAGTAATTATGTTTAGGCACAAGAAACATCATCTGAAAGCACCTCACAAGCTTCTCCATCTGTCCCAACAGCATGTTACAGACAGCTGTCCACATAAAGAAAAAAAATCTCTAAACTCTGAAGATTTTTCCTTTTAGAGAGCTTACATCTTTTTCTTTTTAGTTTGTTTTTATTATTGGTCTTACATAACGATCACAAAAGTATAAAACTAAAGAATAATTCAACTAAAAATAACAGTCTTTGTGGCTGGCCTTATTTTAAATCTCATTAAAAAAAACTAAATCATCGTCCTCACCTTTTCTAAAACGCACAGCAAATTTATGTAAGATATAAATCTCATAGTTTTGTAGTTTCATTTTCATATTTGATGCTGATACTACAGCTTTTTCAAACATCTCCTGGGGACTATTTTAACACTGCAGATTAATACACATTTGGTGCTCCAATGAGCATTTCTGTTAACAGGATAGGACGTCAAGGTGTGTGTGCTTGTTGTAATAAGGGAACATGTCACACACTGAATTTTCTGACATGTTTTAATCTTTTTTGTCAATAGTTGAGCTCCATGGCAAAGAAGAATGTGTGTGTGTGTGTGTGTGTGTGTGTGTGTGTGTGTGTGTGTGTGTGTGTGTGTGTGTGTGGTGTGTGTGTGTGACTGTGTGTAGGCTGTGGCTGCACAACAATAATTTTTACATGAATCTCTTTATTGTTTTGGTCTTTTCATAGGATTTGTTAACAATAAGGAAACCACCAGCACATATTTGCAATTGGTGCTGCTCTGCTTTCAGCGATGAATGTCCCAGTGGAGTGGGATGATGAAATGTTAGTAGGTGTATTAAGATATTCATAGTTCTTCTGAAATGATCAGTTAACGCCCCCCAATATTTTTCTCCTATGGTATTCCTTATTATGCCTTAAGATTCCCCAAGAGATAATCCTGTGTTTTTATGAACTGGTAGGAGGACATCATGTGGTTCTGTGTAGAGTAGGCCTTGTTAAATTCTTGCATTTATATTATAAATGTTGAAACGTGCAAATTCCAGAATATGCACATTATATTTTGGTGCATAAACCAAACAGAGCAGATGTACACAAAACTAGTCCTAAATTAAACAGGCAGTGTGGTCGGCTTACTTTAAGCGTATTCTGCTTTTTGTATTGTATAGGATATTTTCATTTTTTGGTTTTTCTTTTATCTTTTCTATGTGTCTACATTGGGTTTCTCCTCATGTGACTCCTTGCTTGTTCACAAAGTACCATAATTAGGGCAAAACTCTGGATGAAAGGTAAAGAGGTTTAACTTGACTAAACCAAAAAGGCTAAATCAAAATGTGTTTCACGCCTGACAAAATGTTAAATGAGTGCATTTGTCATCAATTGGAACAAGATGTTGGATGGAGATGAGCTGCTAGATCTGGCTGAAAATGATCCAACACACTGTGATCCTTTAGCGGGGAGAATTATGCTTAAAATATGACCTGCCTTGTGATTCCCCATAAACTTACACAATCTTTTATTTTCCCCTGTTTTAATATGCAAAACACAGTGACTGTAGAGCAGAAGGTTTTACTGTTTTTATAGGTCCAGTAAGCCGGTAAATTTGTTCCACATGATTACTTAGGAGACTGTTTATTTTGCCGATTGATGTGAGAAGTTCATTAAAAGTACATTCACTGATATTGCTACAACACACAAATGTTTGCCAAATATGAGAATTTCCAGACTCATAATGTTTGTGAACTGTGTGAACTGTTTAAAAAAAAGAAAAGAAAAGAACAACAAAACTAATGTGAGCAACACAATGTTTGCTGCATTAATGAGAAATGTTTTATACCATATGTACACTTTAATCCGCTTAAAACTTTAAAGCCTGAGCCATGAAATATTTACCAGAAAGTAGTGTCTTAATTGAAAATTCTGATTTAAAAAAAAAAGAAATATTAATTTGCATATTTGAGTTTTAACTTCACTCACACTGATCCTTGAAACACTAGATGTTAAGTGGTTAAAGGTATTAGATAATAAAATGTGTAAACTAACTTTATTCAGGTTGGAGAATGACAATATGAAGTAATACAGGGTGGGCCATTTATATGGATACACCGTAATAAAATGGGAATGGTTGGTGATATTAAAGTCCTGTTTGTGGCACATTAGTATATTGTGAGGGGGCAAACTCCTCAAGATGGGTGGTGACCATGGTGGCCATTTAGAAGTCGGCCATCTTGGATACAACTTTTGTTTTTTCAATAGGAAGAGGGCCATGTGACACATCAAACTTATTGGTAATGTCACAAGAAAAACAATGGTGTGCTTGGTTTCAACGTAACTTTATTCTTTCATGAGTTATTTACAAGTTTCTGACCACTTATAAAATGTGTTCAATGTGCTGCCCATTGTGTTGGATTGTCAATGCAACCCTCTTCTCCCACTCTTCACACACTGATAGCAACACCGCAGGAGAAATGCCAGCACAGGCATCCAGTGTCCGTAGTTTCAGGTGCTGCACATCTCGTGTCTTCACACCATAGACAATTGCCTTCAGATGACCCCAAAGATAAAAGTCTAAGGGGGTCAGATCAGGAGACCTTGGGGGCCATTCAACTGGCCCACGATGACCAATCCACTTTCCAGGAAACTGTTCATCTAGGAATGCTTGGACCTGGCACCCATAATGTGGTGGTGCACCATCTTGCTGGAAAACTCAGGGAACGTGCCAGCTTCAGTGCATAAAGAGGGAAACACATCATCATGTAGCAATTTCAAATATCCAGTGGCCTTGAGGTTTCCATTGATGAAGAATGGACCCACTATCGTTGTACCCCATATACCACACCAAACCATCACTTTTGTTGTTCCAACAGTCTTGGAGGGATCCATCCAATGTGGGTTAGTGTCAGACCAATAGCGGTGGTTTTGTTTGTTAACTTCACCATTCACATAAAGTTTGCCTCATCACTGAAAATCTTCTGCGTGAACTGAGGGTCCTGTTCCAATTTTTGTTTTGCCCATTCTGCAAATTCTGTGCGCCGATCTGGGTCATCCTCGTTGAGATGCTGCAGTAGCTGGAGTTTGTAAGGGTGCCATTTGTGAGAAGCTAATATCCGCCGAAGGGATGTTCGACTAATGCCACTCTCCAGTGACATGCGGCGAGTGCTACGCTGTGGGCTCTTGCTGAATTGAAGCTAGGACAGCCCACTGATGTTTCTTCATTAGTGACAGTTTTTCTTGCGTTCACATTTTGGCAAAATCC
>NW_027052488.1:0-41175 GCF_036321145.2 Pelmatolapia mariae | reverse complement strand
AACAACAGAAGAACATTGTGTTTACCAGCTGCTCCCTGCTGTTTTCACTTTATTTTCAATCTGTGGCCAAACAGTTATGGATTGATTCAAGTTTATCTGCAGTCTATCTGCTTTTTATGTGAATATGAAGGGATTTTGTTTGTTTGTTTGTTTGTTTGTTCTTTACCGGAGAAGTACTACCAAACACCTCAGTATGTTAGCACATTTTTTCAATTTGTGAAAATGTTAAAAAGTCATTAAAAAGATCCTCAATATCTATGAGAACCTCTATAAAAGCTGAGGTTTTGGCTTTTTGACTGTCTGAAACATTCAGTTGTGTTTTAACACATTGCTGCAATCTTCACATGAACTTCACCCCAACGTCAGACCATCCAATGCTCATAGAAAATGCATAAAAAGAAAAAAATAGCTCCGGGCCTCAACTAGCATGTTAAATGTTAATGTTCATGACACCACAATTTGAAAAAGACTGACCAAGTAAACTTCATTTTCAAGGATTGCCTGGAGTCTTTTCTTTCGAAAAAAGGATGTGGCAGAATGGCGTACTTTAGTCAAAGTTACATCAAGACCACAGTGGAAATGTTAGGCCACAGTACCAAGTTTGTTGAAACCCAAACACAGCACATAGGCACAAACACCTCATACCAATTGTCAAGCACGGAGTTGGAGGGGTGATGATTTAGGCTTGTTTTGCACCCACAAGACCTTTGGCACGTTGCAGTCATTGTGTCAAATATGACCTCCAGTGTGTATCAAAGTATTCTAGAGTCAAATGAGCCTGTCTGTGTGGCAGCTAAAACCTGTCTGAAACTGGGTCATGCAACAGGACATTACACAGTCCCAGCATCAAATCTACTTTTCAGGCTTTTTACAGTAATTAGCTGGTTTAACAATTACAGCTGGTGTCTAAAAACACTTTATTCCGGTACAAAGCCAGATTGCAGAGATGTAATTCTGTTGTTACACGGAATAATTCAGCAACAACCAAAGATAACCAGACTGGCTACAAAGAGGGAGACTTGAGTACTATTTTGAAGTACGTTTTTGGTCAGGAGTTAGCTTAAACCCTATTTCATCTTTTAACCTATTTATATAACTTAGCCTATATTCTAAGTGTTTTTTTAATGGATCACCATCATGTGGCTCTTTTAAAAGGCACATTTATGTTCATATAAAGGTACATACAAAGGTAGTCATGTCTCTTGTATAGGTGAATATTTTGTTAAATGAATAATTTAATGTAGTTATTGGCCTAACCTGACAGCTCCACTCCTCCAGTGAATATCTGTGAAAGGTTCCTTTAAGCTGAGGAGTACTGTGAGTCATCCTCATGCCCTACAGTCCACACTTCACGCTCGATGATAAACAGCCACACAGGAGCAGAGCGGAGCGAGGCAATAAACAGGCGACACAGAGCAGAGGGAGGCACGGGTCAGTTCACTTGATTAGTCGTGCTATCAGGAGGGCCAACGCCTTCTCAAAGATTAATTTCATAGAGCCGCTGCTTGGAGAGGAGACGGAGAGATTTGAGGTCAGGTCTCAGCAGAATTGATCCCATGATGTCAAATTGTTGAACCTCCAATGGGGGATTTTTTTATGAAATGTTGGTATGCAGCGTGGTCACTGCTTCTTGCTGCTGTCAGGGAGAATTGTGTGCTAAAGAACAGGCGGTGCTGAGTGGTGTATGATAAATATATTTGTAAAATGGCTCCTTAGCCTGAGGACTGCTGCATTAACACATAGAGGAAATGACAGTGCTTCAACTGAACAATATCAGGGCTGCTCCCATGTCGGAAATATAATATTTCAACAGGTTTATCTGGGGAAGTGTCTGGTATATTAAATTATTTTTAAGCCTGTGATACATTGTTTCTGTGCTTCTTATGTAGACGTGCAGACATAACCTGCATCCAAACCTATGTATTTGGAGGAAAAACATTGACATTTATGCTCAGAAATATATACTCATATATGCTTAGAGGTATATAATCGATTGCATATTGATAGGATGTCTGATCCTTAGCAGTCTGCAAAGACTGTGTGCCTCCCAGAGCACTCTGGCATGCACACACATCCTAAGGTCATGAGAGAGGTCGTACCTTCTCTTACTGTTTTATGGTATGGTAAACACATCTATGTCTGTTTAAGTATAAGTGCCTTTTGTTTAGATGAACTGCTGGACTTCCAGGCCCAGCAGATTTAGGGGAGTCATTCACGGGGTCACATCTTGACCCCCACACACACGCATACCTACACATACACACAGATGGTACTCTTTGTTCACATGTATGCCTATGTAAGACATCATATGTTAATGAGACTATGCATATTCATGTAACCTCAATAAAGAGCAATGCTACGGGGGAGCTAACTGAGAGTGACTGGGGTTCGAGCGTCAGGAACAGCGCTCGTCACGCTTCTCTCCCTCGTGCACGAGATCACACAAGGAGCTCTGGTGACTTGCATCTTGTTTTTGCCATTGTTGTAGAATTGTCTTGGCGTTCCAGCAGTAGGCCTGTGCTAGACAGACCTGTCAACATGGACACTTGAGAAAGCTTAAAAAGGCAGTTGTGGTGATCCAGAACTGCCACTTGTATGATTATCAATCATCTTTACTCTTCAAAAGCATACCCTGCTCTATCACCACTGCAGATGCCAACTGGGACCATAATTTGCAAAATAAGCGTGTTGTATTACACAAGACTTGACCTGTGTTAAAGACCATAGACTCATTAGAGAAACTGTTTACTCAAGTCATAAATCAAGTGAGCAATAAGGAAATTTTTTCCTTGACACACAGTGCCGTGAAAGTCCCCTTCTGGTGTGTTTATCAAAGGAAAAGCACCATCCAAACATACCTGGGCCTATTGGATAAAGTAAACCTAAACCTAATAACTAGTGGTGTCACCCTTAGAAGCAATCATTTGTAAAAACTGGCTATAAGTCTTTCACATCACCGTGTATGCAGAATAATTTAACTCAGAAACATTGGAAGGTTTTCAAGCATGATTAAGGTCAGGGACGAATTTAAGATCAGACTTTGACTAGACCACTCTTCATTTTGTTTTTTGAGCTCACAGAGAGCAGTTTGTGGTTCCAACAAATACTGCAAGTCATGATCCTGTTCTTTCTGGTCAGCAATGATTTGTCCATTCTTTCTTATTGCCGAACCATGAACTCTCACCCTAAATGAGGCAAGGGAAGAATGCAGTTCTTTAGATGATTTTCTTTGGTCTTTTCATTGGAGTCGTTGATGTGCTTTTGAAATATTTTGATAAATTGAAAAGGGGAGTTTTGTAACATACAGTGTTGGGACTAACGCGTTATTAAGTAACGCGTTACAGTAACTACGTTATTATTGTAGTAACGAGCACGGTAACTAGTTATTATGCCAAAATCAGGAACGCGTTAATCGTTACTGGGATTTAGATAGGCTCGTTATTCGTTACTTCGTGTGGTGGCATCGCGGAGCTTCCACAGATTCAGTAACATTAGCAAGTGGTGGAGGCCAGCAGGTGGATGAGGGAAAGGGGAGGCAGGAGGAGAGACCTGAGGCGGCCGCCGGTCCGAGTGTCAGGTGAACTGAACTTCAGGTAAGAAGTTATGACCTGCAGTCTATCTGGGTCAGATATAAACCAAGTTTAGGTGGAGCTTATTTTCGTTATGCTGACTTTTTCGTACTGGGTACTAGCTAGCATGACGGAGTTTCTATACAGGTGGGTGCTATGATGTTACTGATGTTGAACTTTATTTTGTTCATAAGGTTAATTATTAGAGTTGCCAACCGTCCCCTAGAGAAAATATTACCCGTTTTGTATTGAGGTGAAAAGGAACGCAGTTTGTCCCGTACTTCAGCTAGAATGAAAAAGACACAAAGCTGGAGTTATTCTGTCTTTGCTGCACAGCTGCCTCTTCTTCTCTCATTCTCTCCCCCTCCCTCTCCTGTTTCTACTTCAATCATGAAACTGATCAATGATCAACTGATCGGCTTTTCTCTCTTGTTTGTTTATCGCCCACTTCGCGCCAGAAAGAGGAAACCGGTGGATGTCGCGCTAAACAACAGCAGCACGTTTAAGCTTGATCAGCTGTTGTTAGAATTTATTTAATATTACTTTCTAGTATCAGCTGATGTTTGCTGGAGCCACAGCTGTAAAGCTGCTGGTCATGATATCGGTTTGGTTATCTGGTGAGAGGGAAACATGAAGATGAAACCAGGAGATGTCCTTACTGATTCATCAGAGCTGAGCAGGTGATGGAGAAACAGGTTTACCTTTTAGGTGACATGAATGAGTTGAAGGGAAGTTATGAACTGTTTCTGAGAGACAAATAACACCAGGATCCTTTTCTATGTAGCTGACAGCTGGTAACTGTGCAGGGGCGGGTCTAGCAAAGTGTTTGCCAGGGGGCCAGGTAGGGCATTAACAGGGAGAGGGGGGGACAAGGAAGTACTTTTCTTTCTTATTCTCATTTAAAATGTCTCGCTTTTATTAAATAATTATCTGAATCTTACAACAAACGATTGATAGATTGATGCATATATACCAACAAGACAGTGTACATCACTGTCACAACAGCGTTTGTTTTCATTCAAAGGCTTTATGATTTTTCCTATAATGGTGGGCCGCTCTCTAGTCAAAATGCCCGGGCTGATTTTTGGCCCCAGTCCAGCCCTGTGTGCAGCTCATCTGCAGTCTGGTGTTACCTAAATCTTCCTATTCAGAAGGCAGAATTTTTAAGTTCTGAGTACAAACGAAAGCACCACGACTGCAGTTTTTGTGTTGGATGTAAAAAGCGCACATGACACTGTGACGTAGACTAGAATCATGTCAGCGGTCAACGACGGTCCAGGTGTGGGATTTCTCTCGTGGAAATATGCACATTATTTTTTCCTTTCTATTGGTAGGTGGCACAGTGCACTTGTGGCAAGTAAGCAAGCTAGAAGACTGGCAATCTTGCTGGGTATCCAGTTACGGAATCAACACATTAACAAGAGAGTTTTGAGTAAAACCAAAGTTGCTTTCCCTAGTAACTAGTTACTTTGAAAGTAACGAGTAACTTGAAGTAACTGAGTTACTTTTGATAGAAGTAACTAGTAATGTAACTAAGTTACTAATTTAAAGTAACTTACCCAACACCGGTAACATACCATTAAAATGAAATTATTTTGCTAATTTCAAGGCTGAGACTAAGAGAGACCAAAAAAACCAAACAAATGTAAGTTTTGTAAGCTAACGTAGGTATTACATATTTAGTACAGAAGAACTGTTTTCTGGGGGGCACAAAAAAAAATGAGTGGAAACAATAGTGTGTGACTCATGAGGTTTGAGGTGGACTATCCATTAGCTGTGTTAGAAAATGAGCTGCTTTAACGTTTACGTCATGAGTCACAAACTATCACTACAACAAGCATCTGTTTCTTTTTACTCCCCGGAGTCTGTTCTTTACAGTTTATCTGGATTTCTTTGTGTTTCGGCAGTTTCTCCTTTGTTGTCACATTGAAAAAGATGTTTTCTTGATTTGTTTATCGTTTTCTCTCAGGGACGCCCTAGATTTGCCTGAGCTTGATGATTTCCTTTTACTTCCTGTGTTCCCATCGAGAAGATTCTAACACAACCTGTTTTGTGGATGTAACAACATAGTGTCAGTTTCAATCTGATAGACTTTTTCTCCTCTACAGTATGTCCTGAAAACTTGACTTTGGGAGCTTTGTGTTGAGTGACACACAATTATTGTAAAAGGCTTAGCTTTGTGTGTCCTTGTGCAGTTTAATTATGTCCAACTTTGTACAAAAGAGAGAGAGAGAGAGTTTTAGGGGTAACATACTCTGAACTGTCAGCATGGTTTAACATCTATGTGCTTTTATTACTGTTGACTGGATGAGCCTCCTAATTTCTGCATCCTTTCACATCAATGAGACAGCCTGATTAAATAAAGATTAAACAAAGCTTAAGATAAATTTTGGAGGGTCACTCAGTGGAATAGATCTAATAAATATCCACTTATCTATTGGATTAAATACTTATTGTGCAGTTCGCTTTTAAGGACAGAACACAAAATAGAGATATGATTGAATTTTTTTGTGCATGGAGAAAATGGCAAATGAAGGTTAAATCTAAGCTTAGGTGATCTGATATTAAGTGTTTTAAGTTTTAAAAACACTAAATTCACCTAGTGTAGTCTTGATTGCTAACATGCATTTTCAAAATGTCTGATTATATATCTGCCAGGTAACCAGAGACCCAAATAAGAGTTTGGGGGGTTTTTTTGTTGTTGTTGCAGTAGCTGAAAAAAGCCTATGCAAAAAACGAACTCAATACAGTATACAGTAAGTCTCAAAACTATACTGGTACAGAGCTGGCTGTAGTGTTCATATTAGGTTAATATCAAGGGGAGCAAACAATTTATATTTAATTAGATCGTTACACCCGATCTTAAAACATTCATACTGTACAGCAAGCCATTTTATTTGACAGAATATCGCATTAAAATTTGCTCCAAAATAAACCAACAGTCCATTTCAGTGACTCAAATTAGCTGAGGTGAAGCCTAGCAGCTACAGCTAACAGCTACAACCACCTGTGTGACCCATCCACCTGTCAATCAAAGAGGCCATGACCCTAATCAAGATTTTATATTACTTGATATAATTGCTATAAAACAGTCAACCCTTGAGTGCTTGTTATGAAGGGGAAATTAGACCAAAATAGTTTTTGTAGCAGCCTATAAAAAAGTTTACTTCTGCTGTGAATTTGAATGCTAACATTGAAGTCTATGAGGACAGACTAACTTTAGAAACTCAAGTGGCAAATACTACAGCTGTGGGTACTTTAAAGTATACTTCACTTTTCTGCTCCATAAAGTACATCCAACTTTTCTACAGTCTGTTTTCAAGGAAATTTGAATTATAAAGATGGGATTTTAACCAGCATAATCGTGTTACATGATACCTTTAAGAACTGAAGACCGAAAGGAATTTCAAAATATAGCCATAGTGTTGGTATATTTAGGATAATTTTTTCCCTCAATTACAGGCACAAATTGCAAGAATCAGTGCTAAACTGTCAGCGACGGTGAAAATAAAGGATCTGTCCGTTTTGTTTAAGAAGGTTAGTCAGTGATTTTAAAAGTCAAAATCAATGTGGTGATTAACAAAAGAAGGGTACGAAGACGGAAAGAGGTCAGAGCTATGATGATGTTCAGTCAGCTTCTGAAATAAGAAACAGAGCCTAAGGAAGCCTAAAAAAGTGTTTCGAAGGAGAAAAATATAAAGTGAACTTTAGGAGATAAACTGGCACAGAGTGAGAAACAGAAATAAACAGATCGCCTGTGAGCATCTGCCCGCCGTCTGCAGAGTCCACCTCAGCAGCAGATAATGGCCTCACCGCAGCATGGCGGGATGGCACAGCAGCTTCAAGTTTCTACAGCAACTTGCCCAAGGGTCTCATTTTGATGGAGATAACTGTCAGACCTCCAAACTGCCCCCAACTGCTGAGGGGCCCCTGTTCTGCTGATGATTGCTGTCAAATAAAAAGCTTCAGCAGCGGCTCTCGGCCTGCCAGAGCATGAACTGGCGGCTGAGTGGTACAGAGGATGAGGTAGCTCTGAGAATGTTTTTATTTACAGGGATGGAGTTCTGGCCATCCATCTAACACTTTTCACAGGTGCATAAAACAAGGGTCAGATGTTTATGGCACCCTTAAAGATAAATTGTAATAACTGACTTTTACCCCACACAAGGACAATCATGCCTCTAGCCCACTGACTAACAATGTGGACATGAAATATCTTGGGACTACAAAAGTTGAAAGTTTTTTGTTGAGTTAAACTGAGTTTCATAGAGAGAGCACTTTTAACGGGTACCGGCTGTTTCAAAGTACCGGTGTGGCAAAGGACTTTGAAAAAAATGTAACATCGCTATTGAGTTCTGTTAAACATATTCTCAGTCATTTAGGGCACTAAGGAGGAAAGAGGATATTCCTAATTTATTAAAGGTACTTTCATGCTGAGATCTACCACATCAGGTTTTAAAACACTAAGACGGTGATGGTGAAAGCAGCTGGGCCCTATACTACAAAGCAAGTTCAGTATTCCCAGTGTATCTCTCTGTTGTCTTGATTATCTTATCCTAACACTGGCGATCAGGATAAGTTGGTTATCAACTTGCTTAGCTAAACAAGAGTCTCCCCTGTGTTTAGCGGTGACCAATCTAAAAATCTAGTGTTTTTGTAGACATTCTTTATTTTTTGAGGGTGACCCAGCCAAGTCAAATTTGCACACTTTTTTAAAAATAGGTCCCACCAACTTACGCAATTAAAAATGGCAAAAAAATATATAAATGAACAAAAAGACAATTACTCCTCCCACATTTTCCTTTTCTGTCTAAACTGTCTAATCACTAAAGGCTTAAAAATGGCAACAAATTGTCAAAAAACTATTTTTTTATATACAATGAAAAAAAAAAACTAAGTCCATGCTTTGAAATTATTCTTTTCTTTCACCTATTTCATGAAGAATAGATAATCAGGGAATATTTTTCACTGACGTTTTCTTTTACAAACTGCTCTACAGGGTTATCTTCTTGTTTGCACGAACTGTTTACCACCATTAATGTGGACTGACATTAACATGATCAACAGTGGGGCATGGAAACACATTCATTTGCTTTTTTTCTGATTTTTCAAACTGATTGGTTAAATTCACACTAAACTCCAGTTAAAACTTGAGCTCTGACAATCAGTTCAGAGAAAAGCTCGAAGTTGAAGTTTCTTTTGATCTCACCCCTTTTGATTTTTGGCTTTAGCTACCCTGAACTCTACTCATTAAATCTTCTATAATTCATTTTAAAAGCTGCTAAAGACCATTAAAAATGTGGCACTCAATGCTCTGAGTCTCTTTAATCAAAGACCTTCCCCACCTTCAACTACCACTCTCACAGGACTTATGATATTAAAAAAAAAAAACT
This sequence comes from Pelmatolapia mariae, assembly GCF_036321145.2. NCBI lineage: Eukaryota > Metazoa > Chordata > Actinopteri > Cichliformes > Cichlidae > Pelmatolapia > Pelmatolapia mariae. Next base: position 32,213 of record NW_027052488.1, on the reverse strand, counting down.
TTGTTGTGAAGGATTTTGTGATATTTATCTTGAAAGGTGTTACAGGAAATGAAATGTTATTTAACTTACAAACAAAAGAACCACCTGTAATTTTTATGGTAAATACATTTTAAAGGAAACAGAATATTAACCAAAATATGATAAAAATCACATTAGTTGTTAATATATTGTTATTGATATATAATGTCACTGAGTAAAATAAGTACTTGATCTCCAAGCAAAACATGACTTAGTACTTTGAGAAACCCTTGCTGGCAAACACAGCAGTAAAACATTTCTTGTAGTTGGTTCTGCTTTAGTTACTCCTTTGTTGGCCTAGTTCTATGTTTTGGGTCACTGTCATGCTGGAGGGTTCATCCACAACCCATCTTCAGTGTTGTAGCTGAGGGAAATAGGTTGTAGTCTAAGATTTTAAATGGTACATGACTTTTGTCCATTGGCCCCTGAATCAAGTCATCCTTTACCCACCTCTGTGCTTGACTTATGGGTCTTGACTTTGGGTCACACTCAACATTTGTCTTCCTCCAAAGATGATGGATCGAGCGGATGTCAAGGAGCTTGATTTTGGTCTCGTCTGACCACAGCACTTTTTCCCAAGCTTTCTCTTAACCATGTTCATTGGCAAACATAAGACAGGCCTGTCCATGTAGGCGTCCAAGATTTCAGTCAATTTCTGTGTAATTTGTTACCAAGTGTTCTTGGTGACTGTAGTCGGTCTTCATATCATTAATAAGCTTCTCCTGTGTTGTAGTTTGGGACTTTCTCATGGTCATGCTCACCTCATGAGGCATGATCTTGCATGGAGTTCCAGGACAGAGGGCAATTGATGGTCACTTTCTATTTGCGATTATATCGATTTCTTCTGTATTTTTTGTTTATATTCTGTTTCTCTACATTGACATGAAACTAAAGTAAAAAAAATTAAAGACCAGCCTTTCTTTCTAAGTGAGCAAACTGACAAATAATTATTTCCCCACTGTACACATTCTATGGTGTGGTATCAGTTCAGTGACACCATCAGCTGATGAATGAGTTTTAATAAAAGGACAATAATACCAGCTGCCTGCCAGTTTAATCTAATCTGAACTCATCATTAAAGAGGCATCTCTTCAATCCAGCAAATAATGTCATCTTTCATGACATCCGTTTTCTTCCATCCGTACAGAGCGGAGCATCACATTATCCTGGTTTGTAATAGTTAGACCATGTCTTTATCTTTCTCCCAAAAGTCTCACAGCTCATTATGATTGTTATCTCATGTTAGAGTCCTTTCATTTCCTTCTTCCTCTCGCCTACACCCTTCACCTTCTGACTCACGCTGCTCCTTTAAATTTGGAAAATCCTCTTACTTTCTGAACAAGGAAGGTCTATTTTGTTATTATAAATTGTTTCTTGCACACACCGATAAGCATCAGCAACGCAGACAGAAGGTTTCGGTCAACCTCCATCCATCCCAGCTGAGGTCACACTCCTCTCTTCGATCTGCCTGAACAATCTGCCTCCAAAACATGAAATATTGCTCCACTGTGTGTTTGCCTGTGGAGACAGTTGTATTTTTAAACTTATTTTTACACACAGAAATGTTCCAGACCTGCCACAGCAAGAACTATGAGCTGCAAATACCCTGAAGTCAAGTTTCCAACAGTCACAGACTGCACATTACCACCACAACTAGAAATTTACAAACACACTGTGCATAACCTGATTCCCAGGATCCAGAAGCTAGGTCAACAAAAGTAGACTTGGACTTCGGATTAGCTCACTTCAAACGTGTCTTATTTCAGAGCGCAAAAGAGTCTTTCCAAAATATCCCGACTCAGAGTCTAAAAGTTATTTACCAAGTCAGAACAAGCTTACCTCCAAATGCGTCCACAACCAGCCAAACCACATAACAACAAGATGGAGGAAAAGCAAATTTTAATCATTGCACATCAAACTGATCTGAAAAAAATCTATTTTCAGAAAGTGAAGACTTTGGTTTAGTCTTCCTTAACAACCATCCCTCCTGTAGACACATTTCTAAAGACAAGGTTGAGAACACAAAGTTAAGTTCTGGACTGTCTTGTGTACAGTATATACAGCAAATACAGCTTGGAAATGAATATTTGGTATAACCACCTTTATTCTTCAACACAGCCTGAACTGTCTTAGAAACAAATACAAGGTCAATGCTTAAGTGTGTTCAAATACTATCTAATGGCCAGTGGAATCAGATATGTTGTATCCTCTTAACTCTTCAGTCGGACCTTGTAAACGTGCTACAGCCAAGGCCAAGTTATTAATTTTAGAGGCAATCTGCCATGAAGTTGGGGGGGTTTGACCTGCTGCTGGCTGAAGCCAAAAATCGAGGCAAAAAATTACAACAGTTTGTCTTCAAGGACAAGGGGCAGGAATGAGGTCACTGAAGTTTCACCATTAAGTTTTTGCCTCCAGGTTTGTTTTTTAAAACTCCAACCTTCCCTTAGATGTATGAGCAGAAACATTGGGGGCACATTACCTTGTGTTTTCCTCGGCAGGCAACCTAATCGAAACTGTGAAATGGAAAAGGATCTTTTAATGACCACATTTATTTCTTGAACTGCAACAAAGACAAAAATTAATTTCTTTCATTTCAAAATGCTAATAATAGCCCCACACTGGAAAGGAGTGGAGTAGAAATATTCTCTGCACACTTACATGAGGCAGAGGAAGCTGTCCTCGGGCTTGCAGGAGGTACACTTCAAACACAAGAAGACACGTGTCCATCTTTAAGTCTCGGAGGACTTTCTGGCAGTCTTCAAGCTCACTTTTCTGTTTCTGGAAATGCACAGTCAGTAGTAAATGAGGCCTGCAGGGCTCCACTTCAAAGCCTCCATTTCAGTTCATATTTGTCAGAACACCAGAGTCTCTCCCTCAAGACTTACCTCTCATGAGGACGTCCCGGGTTTTGGAATAACTGAAGAAATTTAATCCCATGTAAATCAGCCACATCTAATTCTCACAGTGCCGACTCATCCCATGTGACATAATGCCCATTTCTCCTTCTATTACATATACTTTGGAGTGAGCTGGAGTCTACAGAGGGTTGTTTAGGAAGATTTCCTTTCTTTTTCCAGGGGCAAAAACTAGAAATTAGAAACAAGAAACATAAAATTGGACCAGTGTGCCAGTGTGCCTCATTAAATCTCCTATGGGAGTGTGCACTCTGCAAGATACAGGGTTTAAAACTTTCCATTTTCATTTACAACTTGGTCACATTCATTTGTTTATCTTTCTAATAACTGTTTAATGAATCCAGAAGTAAAGAATAATTTCAACATTTTTGTTATAATAAAGCACAAACTGATTTTCGCTGTATCATAAATACTTAATCTGTACAGTTATGTCAGATATACTTTATAAAAAGTTTTACAAATTAACATTGAACGTATTTTATGCAGTTTTGTCATATTAAATGCTTTTCATTGCCCATGTGTGAACAGTTTGTAATGTAACTTAAAAATGAGAACCGGGTAGTTTTTAGGTTACTGGCCAAGTAGTATTACCAATGATCAATTCGCAATCGATCATTGATCAAGTTACTGAGGATAGCGCTGACATGACGTTCGTCCTCACATGTCAGAGGATTCGCTGCTGCAAGAATGGAACGAAACCTGTGGCTTAAAACCTTCAGCTCATCGTTTCAAATAATATTACAGTGAAATATCATAAAAATCTGTTATATATGCAAAAAAAAAATTCTTTTTTACCCTTGCTCATAATTTAGTGAGCAATCTAAAATCATCTCAAAGTAAAACAAACATGGTAATGATCGTGTCTTACCTGAATGAAAGACAGACCTGAATCTCAGATCCTGTTTGTGAAAGTTCACCGTCATTCACAGATCTTCTTTTGCCCACAATCGGTTTAGCGCTTTGGACTGTGGGAGAAAGCTGGACCTTCGCCCTGTCTCTTGCCTTTTTCTTCTTTGTATAATTCATCTTAATTAGCTCTGGTATACGGAATAAAGTGCTCTCAGCTCACACCGCACCTTTTTCTGTGCTCGTTTTCCAGTTTAGAAGTGTATTCCTGTGCATTTCCGGCTACTTTTTTTTGCCTATTTCAGGAATAAGAATCATCGTTTCAGCACGAGGGTGAAAAATCATAGCATACATATAAGGACTCAGAGTGAACTTGAAGGGACCTGAGGGTGACGCCCCAGCATGGACATGACGTCGGCTGTTTACACAGGTTATGTCCAGTGTTGGGTGTAACGTATTAGAAATATTCAGTTACATTACGTGATATTATTTTTATTTGTATTGCACAAAAGAATGAGAGCGCGGTGGTAAAGTGGAAACTCCATCGAGGAAAGAAACAACAGCATTATGCTGCTAACACACCTGCACAGACAGGAAGCTAATGCTAAGCTAGCCGAGAACCCAGAGTTCTGAACTTCAACAGGTAACAAACGGATGAGCAGCTAGGATTCACTGCACAAATCTAAACCAGCAATTTGTCACCAGATGTGTAACAGCACCCCCCTGTTACATAATCATGAAAACACAGACTGCCGGAATGTCTGTGCAGTCTGTGGGGAAGTGCTTCATCACAATTGGAGGGATGGCGTGAAGAACACTATGATGGTGACTATCCAGGTAAACAGGTAAAGCTTCACAGTTATCAGTGGCTGCAGAACTCGCAGCAATTAAATTAAACACAGCAGCCCCTCTGACTCACACAAGATGGCACGTCATGAATTTAACATGTGGTTGTGACACGCTTCAAGAGTCTGGAGCTCATGTTATGCAAATGCATTCGCTTAATAAAGAAGAGTCCATTTGTGAGCGGTTTTGCGTATCCTTAGAGGTCGAGTTAGATGAGCCACAGAAGCAGTGATCTCACAAACTGAGTTGAGTCACTGAGGGGGACAAGAATATTATTTCCTTATTAGCCGAGTTTTTTTCCATCCTAAAGCTTAAATTCTTCTGCTTCTCTGCTGTCTGTGGTGACCCCTTGCAACAAGGGAGCAGCCAAAAGTAGCTCTAAATTCCATTTGCTGTTAATAATCTGTGATTGGAGTACTTAGACAAGACCCTCCTGAGACCCTGTCTTTGATTCTGCCTGCTAATTGTAAAGCAGACATTTGGAGCGAGGTGCTCGGGGAGACGCCTGACTGAAAAATGAACTCCCAGGGCTGCCGAAGGCTGAGAGGGAGAAGACGGGTGAAAAAGTGAAGATGAAGCTCAGACTTGGGGAGGATTGTTTTTGTGCTGATTGAGCAACAAAGAGTGTCAACAATAAAGAGTAGAGGAGGAGGAGGAGTGTGCAGTTTTGCTTCATTAAACATTAACTGATTAATTTCTTCCTTACTCACTCACTATAGCCAGACACAAATTACACTTTCCTTCCCCCTCCTCTTTTTTCCCCTTCTGCTCTCTGCCTTCATAATCCCCTTTGTTTAGCTTCTGATGCACAAAGAATACAAGAGGAGAAACTGAAGGAAAAAGACAGAAATATTCTGACCCAGTCACAATTAAAGTTTCTGCCTGAGGACGTGAAACAAACACAAAGACACCTGAATCAGCAGGTTTGCTTAATGAAACTCGGGCAGGTTGAATGAATAAACAACAGGGAGAGAGGAGGCGCCCGAATGAAGCTGAGTCAAAAACTGCTGCTTCATGATCTGAGACAAATCTCCTGAGAGTTTTTAAACACCAAAACATTTAGTCATCCTGTTCATCACGTACAGCAGTTTGGACTTTTCTTGGACATATTTTGTGTTAGTACTCCTAACACCTACAAGGTTTGTACGTAAGGCTGCCATGCATGATTATCTACAGACGTTTTTTAACAAAAAAGTCCACCTTACACATCAGCAGGTGAAGACGATACATAAAGCCAGCTAAAATTCAGGGATAGTGGTCTATATACATAGGAAGCATAAACTCTTGTGAACGTATTTCAAATGAAAGCAACAACAGGTGCACTGTTGTTCTTTTTTTCTTCTTTTTTTCTTTTTAAAAAAGAGCAACAGGCGTAGGTCCTTTTTCTCAGTGTCCCGGTAACATGAGACAGTGCATGCAGCCTATGCACAGGTAGGGTGGTCCAACTATACCTGCTGTTGCAGCGTTTGCTGTACCAGGAGACAGGGTGGGCAGAGCCCTAAAAGGGCATCAACCCAGCAGTTGGGCCAGAATCTGCTCCTTTTTGTGAGGAGGAACCAGAGGAGCACAGCCAAAGCTACTCATGTGCATGTTTCTGACCAGTCTGTCACTGCCAGCCTCCATGAGGGAGTGCCATGGAACTTATTTCCAATTTGGTTGGTTTTATATGGACTCGCTCTGACTGTGCAAAAAAGAAAAAGATCCTTTGATGCGTTGAGGAAAAACTGATCTATGGGCTTTAAATAGTGTTAAATACAGTGAAGCATGGTGAAGGCAGCATCGTGCTTTTGGTTGCTTTTGTTATATAGACAGAAGTGAGTGAAGGGCAAACAGAGACAACTACATATGAAAACCTCCAGAGTGCAGACGTAGGTCCTCTGCCACAATAGAGTAGAAATAGGGTGGTGCAACCACGAAAAACTGGTGGTAGAAAAGTGACTCTGCTGAAATTTTTTTGCTAACTGGGATTATTTACAAATTGCAGCAACCAACTGTTCACCAAAAGGTAGAGCTTGTGGCATCCTTAGCCCATATCCATATCTATATCCATATATATATATATATATATATATATCTATATCCATATATATATATATACACACACACACACACACACACACACACACACATCTATATAGGTAATTATACCTTTTTGGTATTTTTAATACTGGAAAGTATAAAAATAGCATTACTGTTCACAAAGTAGTTGAAATAATTTTGTTCAGAACCTCAGAAATTCAGATTAGACTTTTTAAGTTTCAATTAAATGATAGCATGCTGAAAGCAAAGAAATAACTGAAACAATATGTTCAACAAAAAATCCTTTAAAAAAAACTAGGGTTGGGATGATATCTGTACACGTGGACAATTTGAAGTAGCTTTGTTTAGATTCAGTTCAATACAATAAAGAAAATTGTTAGTCTGGGAAAACAGCTGACTGTGACAGGAAGATGGCGCCTTTGCTCGGCTTGACTTCCACCTGCCTGCGTTGTATTGTATTTTATGCTATTATATCAGCCCTGACGTTTAATATATGGAGCTATGCTGCTGTGATTTATGACCATTCTTCCTTGCTCCACATTGAAGAGTCTATGGAACGTCTTTATGATGATTGGGACAGTTATAGGAAAACTTTCCCCCCACCATTTGTGTGCTCTTCCACCTCACCGGATTACTTCTTGCTACCTACGAAACGTGCCCTAAGCAATTCCAAGAATAAATTGAGGAAAAGACGCTGTAGGGCCGGCATCCAGGTACACATTAGACGAGCCTACAGATCGGAGATTTCCCAACTCGTCTGGAGGCGTCCTCGGTTTCGGCTGCGAGTACGCTTCCGGATTTGATTGGAAACGCGTACTCGCAGCCACTACAGCCTGGATCCTGCTTGTCTGATGCTCTGGATGTTGTCGATTACCTCTCTACCGCTGTGTCCTCGCAGCCTGCATCGCACAACTGGTGGTTGGTCCCGCTGGTTCCGTGGCGCTGCTGGAGACCACGCGTGCGGACACGGTGTTTGCTGTCAGTTCCACTCCGACAAGCTAGTGTGAAACCTGCGCTGCCAGCATTTAGTCGGATTGCGCTCTTGAACGCCCGCTCCAGCGCAAACAAATCCTTCTCTCTGAATGAACTCTTCACAGGGAAAAAACCTGGATTTTCTGTTTTTCACTGAAACATGGCAGAGGGATGGCGAGTTCATTCACCTAAATGAACTGCGTCCCGTAGGCTGCTCCTACTTCTGCGCCCCCCGTTTAGGTCACTGTGGTGGAGGACTCGCTGTCGTCTTTAAGGACAGTTACACATGCAGAGGTATGCAAACTGAAAACTATTCTTCTTTTGAGTCGCAAACAATTAAGGTGGGCTCTACGAACATCTTTTATTGTGTTTTAGTCTATCGCCCTCCTGCTCCTGTGTTCTTAAAGGTTTTTATGGACTTCTTATCTTCTACTATCAAGCTGGAGAAAGTTTTAATTCTTGGGGATTTTAACATTCATATTGATGATACGTCATCTAACTCTGCAGCTGAACTTTTATCTATATTTGATTCTTTTAACTTTGTCCAACACGTCTCTGGTCCAACCCATTTAAAAGGCCATACCTTGGACCTTGTCTTTTCCTTGGGCCTCAACATTGGCAATGTGTTTGTTGAGGACGTACATTTGAGTGATCATAATTGTGTCTTTTTTTAACTCAATTTTAGCTCTAAACAAACACCTGTGAAGTTAAAGTCATAGATGCATAATAACTGAGACTAATGCTGAGAGATTCTCCATTATGTTTGACAGTTCTCTACTTTTTACTGGAAATGATGTAAATACTCTTCAGTCATTTAATAGGGAATGCACATCCATTTTGGATCAAGTGGCAACCTAGTAAAACAAGCTCTGCCTTACAAGAAAAGATAAATGGATAAATGAAACCTAAGGAGAATATGCCGGAAAACTGAACAACTATGGAAGAAAACCAAACTTGAAGTACACAGGCTCCATCTTCGAGATCTCATACTCTCCTTAAATGATACGGTGAAAACTGTTAGATCAGAATATTTTTCTAGACTCATATCAAAAAACAAGAGAAATCCCAAGTTTCTTTTTGACAAAATAAGTGCTGTCTCCCCAGATGTGGTACCTTTAGATGTACACTCTAAAGTAGATAGTAATAAACTCCTCTGATTTTTTGTTAATAAGATCAAAGAAATCAATGCTAAAAGATATTATCCCCACTAAGCCTTTCATCAATGCTTCCTTGGGTTGTGAACCTTTTTAATGTTTCTCTTCAGACTGGGGTGTTCCCCAGCTTTTTTAAACATGCCATTGTGGAACCAAGGCTCAGAAATCCCAACCTGGATCCAACACTACTTGAACATTTTAGACCTTAGCTCTCCAAACTCCCATTTATGTCAAAACTCTTTGAGAAGGCAGTTGCTGTCCACCTTACAGCATACTTGGAGAAACACAACATCTATGACCGTTTTTAATCTGGGTTCCGTAAATTGCATTCCACTGAGACAGCACTAGTGAAAGTCACTAATGCTATTATGATGTCAGCAGACTCCAGAGAATACACAGTCCTAGTCTTGTTAGACCTTACCTCAGCCTTTGATACAGTCAATCATACCATCCTGATAAACAGACTGAGAGACCTGGTTGGGATGTCTGGCTCTGTTCTAGACTGGTTTTCATCTTATATATCTGAAAGGAGTTTTAGTGTGTCTGCAAACCAGATCATGTCAGAATCTACAGAGCTGTTGTGTGGAGTTCCTCAGGGCTCTGTGCTGGGACCTATTCTGTTTTTAATATACATTCTTCCTTTAAGCCAGATAATACAGCAGTTACCTGAAGTATCTTATCATCTTTCTGCTGACGATATTCAGCTATATTATTCATTTAAGCCTGCTGAAGCTCATAAGCTCTCCGATCTGATTGACTGTTTAACCAACATTAAATAATGGTTGAACAGTAATTGCTTACAGCTAAACCCAGCCAAAACAGAAACTTTGTTTCCGATTTGATTCGTACACATACCTCTTCTCGTAACCTGAGGTCATCAAACCAAAACCTTTTAGCGGTCCCCCACACTCGTTTCAGAACTCGAGGGGGCCGATCTTTCCAAACTGTTGCACCCAGACTGTAAAATGCACTTCCTCTATTTCTACGGTGTCTGGGCTCGGTGAAGAACTTCAAAAAGCAGCTGAAGACAGTTTTATTTCAAAAAGCTTTTCATTAGACAAGGGTTTTATGATGTATTTATGACTGTATTGTGTTTTTACCTTGTAAAGCACTTTGTTGCACATGTCTGTGAAAAGTACTATATAAATAAACTTTACTTACTTACTTTATTGTCCAACAAAAGAAATTTGTTTAGCAGCAAGGGCAACAATAAGAATAAACAAAAGAATCATAAAAAGCCACAAGACAGTTATTTGCCATGAAGGAGACGGGTTGCAGTAGGGATAAAAGAAACCTGGAATCTTCTGGTCTTCCTCACAGGTACTCTAAAACGATGGGCAAAGGGCAACAAGTCAAACTCATTGTGAAGTGGATGGTTAAAACAATTCACAATAAAATGAGCCTTCCTCAGCACGTTTGTTATAAATCGCCAAAAGCTCATTTTGCCAACAACCTGAGATTTTGCTGGCAGTTTTTGCCAAAAGTCCCAACCGATTCTTGTTCTTCAGAGTCATGTTACCAAATAAAACTTCTGTAAAAGAAGAACAACATTTTAGATGAGACATTAACTTTTTTGGTAGTGGCATCAGCATGAGGCTCAAAACAGTTTGTGGTCAAGAACAACCCCTAAATACTTGTAACTCTCCACAGTCCCAATATCAGCAGCTTTAATTATAGTAGGTGATGAGCTATGAGAAGACTTCCTAAAATCAATAATGATGTCTTTTGTTTTTGACACATTTAATGAAAGGAAGGACAGCAGCAAATTTCTCAGGCCAGTCAATGGTCAAGGACCACAGTCAATGGTCAAGGACCATTGACTGTGTACTTGATGATGCTGAGTAACAACCTGGGATTGTGACTTTTCATAGATATATTGGTACATAACTAGGAGATATCTAAGTACACTGACGTATTTATGTTCTTTCTGGTAGTTTTTCACAGATTCCTCCAAAGTTGCGAGCGTTATTACAACATAGTAATCATGCAACAAAAAAAAAAAAAAGACTTGTGCAACTCCTACCTCTTTCATGGATCTCTTTTAAGAGATTTGTGTAAATAAATCATTAGGAACCTGACCTTATCCACTTTGTCAAAATGAAAAATTACAGGTTAGTCTTAAAAATGAACCTGTAAGAAGAGTAGGTGAGAATTTCATTATAAAGGAAGTTTTGGGTTGAACTACAGCACTGAGCTTATCAACATCATCAGCGCTGCTTAAACCAAAAGAGTGGATGCTATTAGTTCTGTCCACAGTTACTCAAGGGTGTACTGATTAGCCATTACACACTTCAGTTAAGGTGTCTTTTTCCCTTATAAAGTTAAAACGATTGAGCAGCTTCTTAAACCTTTCTATCAGTGGAAGAGATACGTTTGCTACATAGCAGAGTAACTACAAACACACATCTCTACTCAGAATCACACACTCAATTATTCGTGCTCTATATCTCCAAGCACACATACCAGCACACCGCTGCATCAAAGCAGCAGCTCTGGATGTAATCTCATGATGGATGTACGCGCTTATCTGCCAACACACAAACTCACTGAATACACTGTGACCCTGTATCACTAAAAACAACAACGAAGGAACATTTTGAACAGCAAAAGCATTCAAATAAGGTAACACAGAAAAAAGATTTCAAAACAGGGTCCACTGAACAGCTGATTATAGAATCATATTCTTCCTGCTTCTTTAAGCATTTCTATGACCTTTTGTCCTCATTTCCTAAAAAGTTGAAGTTCTGACATTGCATAGGGGGGCTCAGTAAGTAAGTAAGTAAAGTCAGACTCAGCTAATTTTTCATGAGTCTGAGCGAACACACAAACTCCCTGAGCGGTCCCTTGGACCACTGTGAGCGACATCAGACGTGTGCACTGTGGTCACCCCAGCATCGAATCCATCCAAGTTACATGGTTTATTAAAATAATCAAATTACAGCATTTACAATTATGTTAGACTACTTTTAATAAACTGCTTTAGCCCACTTACAATGAAAATTAAAAAAAAAAATCTTGTTCATGACCTGTGTAGCATGTTAACACTACTGGAAGGAAAAATAACTTGAACTCCAATTTTGAAAACACAACTTTTTTTTTTTTTTTTAATTTATATAGCCCTGACTTGTATTATGAGTATAAGTCTGTGGTCTGGGAGAGAGTCCTTTAACTCTCTGTCTGCAAAATACAGTATATAATGACGAATGTTGGGCAATTAATTATATAGTTACTTCTTCAAAAAAGTTACTGAGTTTTGCAAACAAAGTTTTTTGCAGCTGTTTACCGAAAAATGCAGCCAAGGCGTTTTTTTAAATAAACATTTCGAAATATTTACAGAACAATCAGGTGTTCTGCATCAAATTTGATGCCTACTCTTCATTAGGGGAAGGACCTGCAGAGAGTCTTAAGCACAGCAAAGACACAGAAACAAAGCAGCTCACACAGACTTCTTATGGCTACAGCCGTAACAATGCCACACAAATTATTTGTGCCACTCCAAAACATAATTTCTGTCCACTATGAGACAAAGGAGAACAACAGCCTGATACCTGCAGGCCTGACAACAGGAGATGTATCACTCCTGTAACACCTGTAACATTCAGCAGTCGCCTCATTGTTCTGACACACACAACAAAACTATTGACTACACTACACACTAACTACACAAGATTTGCACTAAACATCGAAAATCTCTCACATCTCAAAACACCGCCGTCACTCCTAAAACTTCCCCCTTCCTAAACAACAATTTAATGCCGTGTTGCCATATCATTTTTTGTTTGGTCGACATGGTACATTTTTCCACCAATAGGAAAGGGTGGGGGGTTTTTTTTTGGTTTTGTTTTTGCTCACAGGTGGAGAGTGCTTTCGAGCGTTTTCCTTATAAAACGCAGTTTTTACTGTTTCTTCCCGCAGTAAATATGAACAACGATAGTATTCAGAAAGAAAACCAAACATTGCAGATATTTTTATCACAACTCTGGTTTTACGTGGCCTATCAACACAATTTAAAAACTGGTATAAAGTCCACACTTTTTCCGTCAATTGTTCCGTCTGTCCTGCTCACATCTCCAATGGTTGTACACGTTGTCATTAACGTGGCTTCACTCCTCATGAGCCACGCCGCTTTGCTAGCTAAAACACCGGTGTCGGCACATAAGGACGCTGTCATAGCCTGTCAACGACGTTGATTAGCTGCATATATACGAATGTGAATCGCATTATTGGCTGGACTATGGGATATGGTGGCCTTCTAATCCCATACGGGAGCAGCCAGTCACTTACTGACTAACACTGCAAAACAGAATTGTTAAAGTTTGAATTTTAATTTAAATTCAGGTTAGATTTTTTTTTTTGTGCGCAACACAGATTTTCTGTGCGCAGAGACCGTGCCAGGAGTGCACAATTGCGCACGCGCGCAGCTTAGAGGGAACATTGCTGAGAACTCTGAAAGCTCCAACACAACTACTAAATCAACCATATGGCTGGATCATTGATGAGAATCAATACTGAATTGGAAATAAAAACCTTTCACATAAGTGAAAAAAGGGAAATATAGTGCTTTTAATGGGTTCCCCTTTTAAGTTTCCATGCTACAAAGACCGAATCAAGTACAAAGTTTCTCGAGCGATGAAGGTTCAGGGTTCAGAAAAGTGCTGAAGAGAAATAGGAGCTGCAGAAGAGCAAATCAGCAAGCCTTTAGAGGAAAACAAGGATCCAAAGGCAGTGAAACTGAAAAGACAGAAACTACTGTTCATCTGTTTTTTTTTCTTCGGTTCAAGCAGCACTGGCATTTCTTCTACATGATCTAAAACCAAGTAGACATGCCAAAAACAGAAAAAAACATCTGTAAGACTTTTGTTTCTGACATTTGTGCTTCAGATTTCATTGACCAGTACCATGAATATGCAGGTAAACGTCCCTTTCAGGAAGCAAAAGATGTTTGGGATTTACCAAAATCCAATTTCAAAACTATTTCTTGTGGTCTGCTGATGATTTAGTTAACAGCTCAGGCATTGGCTACTAGACAGAACAGGAGGTTTGAGCAACACGGTCAGACCAGCGTCACTGATGTCTGACGCAAACTCAGTCATTTTGTTCTATAAGAAGCTCAAAATATGACAGAAACCGCTCAGTTCAGAAAAAGACCTTCGTGGGTTACCCCTCGTGGGCTTTCAAGGGGTAAAAAGAACCATCTTGATGGAAGTCGGTATACATTAGTTTGTCAGGCTAGTGCGACTATTCCTTGAAAAAACACAGAACACTTTGTGTGATGCTGAGTCATACCAGCTCAGCAAAGATCTTTTACATCCTTTTAAGCCTCAGGGTGCCAAATATGAGGTGTGTTGTAAAACTTCTATAGCTCAGTGAACCAAATTTTGAACTCTTAAATTAAATCACCGTTTGAAGGTAATCACCTGGATGCCTTCCCATTTAATGCTGAAGGGTCAAAATGTTTCCCCTTCAGCATGAAATTCATTGTGTTTAAGAGGCCAAATTGCAGTGAGCCAAACCTGGTGCATAAGACGAGTGTTAATGTTAGACTATACTGGTGTGTTCAAAAACCACCTTTAGATCAGACTCCATGTGGAGAGCTCAAAAGGGATTGCATTAAATCACAACTAGCACACTGAACTCTAAGCCAAGATAGAGCTCTGTACTGGAAGTGGAATGAAAACAACAATCTTCAAGAACATCAGCTCTCTATAAAACATGTTATATTTTCCACTGAGGGATCAAATCAGAAGCCATGATATTCTTCTAGTCTTCACAAAATTAAACTGAATACTTTTTAGCCTTGTTTCAAAAGACATTAATGGATTGAACCCTCCCCCGATCAGATGTACTGGCTTCCAGCTTTGAAACACTGGGCTTGCAGTGTAGTAGACTCCATTCTTCCATCACCAATGATGATCTCCAATTTAAAGTAAGCCACTTTAACTGAAGTTAATGATTGATGTCAGTGCAAATTTGACACATGAACACAATGCTAGTGATCTTTGTAATATCTTTAAATAGTCTTCAGTAATCTCTACCACACTGAAGGACATTCAAAGCTCTTTTTAGACGTTGGCTGCCTTTTCTTCTGTTCTCTGTCGAGATGATCCCAGAGTGCGTCAATAATGTTTAGGTCCGGGTTCTGCGGAGGCCGATCCATGACTGATAGTGTTCCACTGTGTGTTTATCTATCCAGGTATGTTTTTACTGCACTGGAGTGAGTTTGGGATCATTGTCATGCTGATAAATGAATAAAGCTACTGCCAATCAGATGTTTTCCAGATGTTATTACATGGTGGATTACAATCTGACAGTACTTTTCTCTGTTCATAATTCCATCTACCTCAGGCCTCCAACATGTTTTACCGATGGCTGCAGACACTCACTGTTGTACCTCTCTGATGACCACCATTCTTTAAACCAGAAATGTCAAATATGTAGTCTTCACTCCAACAGACCTCTTGCTGCTGATTTTTCAGTCCAGTTCTTGTTCATTTCAGTACACCTCAGTCTTTTTTCTGTTTCCCTTGATTAAAGCCTTACTGCCACCCTTCCACCGAGACCATTTCCTTAAGGACATGACTTCCTGTTCATCTGCTGTAGATCATTTTTAAGCCTCACACTTTTTTTGTCCTTTCCACATTTTTTTAAGGATACACTGCACATCATGCTGAGATATGCCAGGTTTTTGGCTAATAGCTCTTTGGGAATCGCCTTGTTGGTGTAAAAATTCAATTTTATGTCTGCCAAACTGGGTTATCTTTGGAATTTCTCAAGATTCAACTACAGAAATGGGAACAAACGATGTGTTTTTGTGACAAGCTGCTAGTAGAAAATGTGTGTAATTTAAAATTAGTTTTTTGATTTAGCTTTCTGTTATGTGTAGACACAACAATGGGTAATCCCTTGAGTTAGGTGCGGCTTTTAATGTTTGAATGACACATAGATCAGTGTTAAGTGGCCAAGCAAACAAACAAAACAATTCCTCTGTAAACAGTCAGGTACACAGACTGGACTGAAATGAGTCAAGCCTACAGAAAGTCCTACAAAACACAAACCACTGCTCAAAACCACTTTCAAATTCAAGAAAGTCTGGCTTCTTGGGATCAAAATGAAAAGAAATGAATGGGGACTCGAGACTTTTGTATAGTACTGTACTTTATACTATTCAACCATTTCTTGGGACAAAAAACAGTAGAGGTGTACATGAATCAACTGTGGCAGAGTTTTATTCCAAAATACTCCCACTGTTAATTTTTGGAAACAAGATTCCCGAGACTAAACTACAACACAGAGATTCACATGAATACACAAAACTCTTTATCTTCATGTGCTTGAAATTTAACTGTGTGGCAAGCTTATAAGCAAACCCTTCATTACTTTTTGTTTTTGAGTGCTGTGAAATACTTCATATCTGTTTTTAATAAATACAGTCACATTGGGAGCAACTAAGATTCTTTTACACACTATCGTGATTTTTGATTGGACTTACTATCACTACTATTTCTGCTTTTCTTATTCACGACTGAAGAGATTTCAGTCTGCTGTCTGGTTTGGATTTCACTAAAACGAAAACTGGGACGAATATTCTGACATGCATTAAAAATATTCAGATTCTCTGTCACAAACAAAATCTTCTGTCTGGTTTTAAACACAAATTAAACCTTTTCTCCTAAAAATCAACAAAGTTGAGCAGAGCAACATGTTGCAGGAACTTTGTATGAAACAAGGACATGAAGTAAAACTACGCAAACACAGTCCCTGTAAATACATATAAAACATTTAAAGTCCAAAGAACATGCATCAGTCAAACTAATCAAGAAAGAGAAAAAAAACATGAACTTAAAGACACTCCGCTGTTACTTTGATCTTAAAAACGATCGATTTCAAACCTTCAAACACAACTTTCAGTGCGTTTGAATTCATTTTTTAAGGAACTGTGTACAACTCTCTCCTCTCAACTTCAAACTCCCCCATTGCACAGCAGAAAAGTATTTAAAAATTCTGCTTGCTTTAAAAGTGTAAAACTGTAAGAAGAAAAAACATACAGCACGCCCTCATCTCCCAAATATTTATGCAAAATCTGTAATTTTGTAACAATTTTCTGTAAAACGGATCATCTTTAAACATTTATAAAATTTCTAGAAAATCATTTGGAATTTCAAAGTGTCTCTAAAAGAAAGAACAAAACAAAATAAACAGTATTTATCTGTAGTCCTACCATTAACAATTGTACTTTTAAACTGATCAATCTGCTGATTATTTTGGCAGCAACTACTGTTACTACTTTTAATTGAAAACTTGCCTAAAAAATGAAGTAATTACCAATAACAAGTGAATTTCAGGTCCCATAAAGAGAAACTCTAAAACATAAAATACTAAAAAAGAAATACTGAGTTATTGATTTTTATTAAACATTCTACTTTTTCGCCATTAACTAAGGACCCCCATTAATTAAAGGTCTAAAATGTTCTGACAATGAAAGTCTCCAAAAATAAAGAAGTACCATCAATATTATCTCTAAGGCATGCAACTACTAATTATTTTGTGAATATAAATAAAAATGCTGATTTTATGAATTTCTTCTGCTTTTTTAGTTGTAAATTTAAAAAAATAATTAAATGCAAGCTCGAATTGTAAAGCCAATATCATAAATATTATGGGATATTTACTCAGGCGGCTGCTTTTGGATAGATCAACGCTTTAAAAGGACCCTCGCCCCACTGTTGGTTTTTTGAAATTACTGATAAATGAAATGAACTTTTCTTTATGAACACTAAACAACTAGAATGTGAAACAAAACCATGAGAAACTAACTGTGCCTCTGTTTGTGCAGTTTAAATGAGACTAAAAACCCAACAACAAAAGTTGTTGCAGAGGCTTTTTTTGTTTAAAACCGCTCGTTCTTCCTCGTGCTTTCCTTCTCTTTTTTCAAACTCTTAAAATCAGCCTGGATGCAAAGCAGCTCACACAAAATAAGAAAAGACAAAAATGGTCTTTTGTTTTGGAGCTTCATATAATAGTTGTTATATAGTTGTGTCACTGATGTGGAGCTTGCCACATAACAGGAGGACAAAAGTTAACATAACAGAGGCTCTAATTTAAAAAAGCACATTAACAATGCAATTACACTGTGTGCAGCGTAACTGTAAGAAACACAGTCCTGCCTTTTCTTCCTTGCACTTTCCTTCTGTAGATCTTCCTCTAACTTCTGACCCTAAGGCGAGGAAGCGCCTCTGGCAGAAAATGACTGAAAGGCATAAAGACACAAGACAAAACACAAAACAGTAAACACAAGACGTCAAAAATAAATAAATAAATAAAAATGTATGCAACGTTTCTCCTGGCTCAGAACAGGCTATTCGGGGGTGAGTCAGCTCACGGTGTTACTTCATAGAAACGTCTGCGTTAATCTGTTATTGGCGAGCGTTGTTAAAGTGATACGGGATGAAATACAGTGAGCTGTCGTTCATCTTTAGCACAGATGAGAACATTATCTACATACAACATCTGCTTTTATACAATATATGGCCAAAAGTATTCACTCACTCCAACACCAGCGTACAAAGAAAGGCCCATAAAGTCATTGATGAGCAAGTTTGGTGTGGAAGAACTTGACTGGCCTGCACAGAGTCCTCATCCCAATAGAACGCCTTTGGGATGAATAAGAGGAGAGACCAACAGCTCGGCCTTCTCGTCCAACATCAGTCACTCAGTTCATATGCTTGTGAAGGTTGATGAATGAATACTTTTATCCATATAGTGTATCTACGTGCCATATCAAAAGCAGGTGTTTTGAAGATAACATGCTCTGAAGCACAAAAATAAATAAACCCCAAATAATGTCACATAAAATTAGTTATACTAAATTAGGGCATAAAATCAAACCGCCTTTACTCTGTCTCCTTGGAAACCTTTCTTATATTAGTAGGACACAAAAAGTCTTCAGAGACAGTATGTATCTCCTCGACGAGGCAGACTTTGAAGAACTTTTCCATTAAGCACAGTTTAAATCCCTCCTCACTGCAGCAGTGAGTCTCACCCTCAGTAGAACGGCGACTGCGGGCTGATGTAGAGTCTCTGAGTGTGAGAGGCGGCAGGGCTGAGTGATGAGAGAGAAGACAGGGTGGAGAGGGGGTATGGGGACTGAGGAGGTGGAGGAGGTGGAGGTGGAGGGAGGCAGGAGGCGAAGGCCCGGCTGGCGCAGGTCAGGACCCCTGGAGTGGTGACAGTGGCAGCAGGTGGGGAAATGGCGAGAGGAGGAGAGTTGCTGCTGGGAGAGTCGCAGGATGCTCCGCTCAGAAAAGACAAGTCTGGAGGAAAAAAGGCAAGACGGGGGAAAAACATTATTTGTAAAACACAGTTTGAATAAAAGCCACCAATTGAAGATAATTATATATGCTCCAGCAATAACACATAATTAATGATAAAGGTCTTACAGTCATCACAAGATACACACTTCCATACACGGATTTAGATGTAAACGTTGGCCAAAGAGAGAGAAAAAAATTAACGAAAAGATAAAACTAAAAAAGAATTTTCAGCATTCATTTAGAATAGACTGAGGACTGACAGAGGGAGATAAGGAAAGGGGCGAGATCAGTTTGTGCTGGTTGCCTTGTTTCAGTAAAATGTTATTATTTGTATATTGTTTCGCTCTACTTTTTATTACTGTATCTGTAGTTCTCAAAGGTCGGTCACTGCATTTGCCTCCCTGGTAAATGCCGGTACCTGTTTTGCACCCAATGAGGCAAAAAGATAAAAAAGTGAAAGGTGCAAAGATGCATCTACGTGCATCGTATAACCTATGGTTATTAGGTCCTTCTGTACAGCCAGCTTGTTAGAGTCAGAGTTGTAGGGGGGTGGGTGGGTTTGAAGCCCACCCTACCTGTTGCAGGCCTTCATGCACTGTAGTCTTGTTTTAAGTGAGTGCACTGAAAGCAATGCAAGGAGATTATCTGCTCCTCTCGCCCACTCTCATCAAATGATTAGCTGTCATTAAAAGGTATGAGCTGAGCCATTTCCAGTCTGAAGCCAGCACATAATCACAGGCCGGCAGGAAACACTGAGATCACATTACACAATCAATTAAGGTTAATTAAGCACTGGCAGCTGGCAACAGGTAAGTCCTCCCAAAAACTCCCTGAAAAGCCTTCAGCTGATCCAAAATGCTGCAGCAAGAGTACTGACAGGGACTAGAAAGAGAGAGCATAGTTCTCCTGTTTTGGCTTCCCTTCATTGGCTTCCTGTTAAATCCAGAATTGAATTCAAAATCCTGCTCCTCACATACAAGGTCTTAAATAATCAGGCCCCATCTTATCTTAATGACCTTGTAGTACCATATCACCCTATTAGAGCACTTCGCTCTCGCTCTGCAGGCCTACTTGCTGTTCCTAGAGTATTTAAAAGTAGAATGGGAGGGAGAGCCTTCAGTTTTCAGGCCCCTCTTCTGTGGAACCAGCTTCCAGTTTGGATTCAGGAGACAGACACTATCTCTACTTTTAAGATTAGGCTTAAAACTTTCCTTTTTGGTAAAGCATATAGTTAGGGCTGGACCAGGTGACCCTGAATCCTCCCTTAGTTATGCTGCAATAGGCGTAGGCTGCCGGAGGATTCCCATGATGCAATGAGTTTTTTTCTTTTCAGTCACCTTTCTCACTCACTATGTGTTAATAGACTTCTCTGCATTGAATTGTACTTGTTATTAATCTCTGTCTCTCTTCCACAGCATGTCTTTATCCTGTTTTCCTTCTCTCACCCCAACTAGTCGGAGCAGATGGCCCCGCCCCTCCCTGAGCCTGGTTCTGCCGGAGGTTTCTTCCTGTTAACAGGGACTTTTTCCTTCCCACTGTCACCAAAGTGCTTGCTCATAGGGGGTCATATGATTGTTGGGTTTTTCTCAGTTTTCTTTGTCTTACTGTAGGGTGATTACCTGAAGATATAAAGCGCCTTGAGGCAACTGCTGTTGAAATTTGGCGCTACATATATAAAATTGAACTGAACTGAACAGTTTACTGTGAGACAGCGTCATACAATGGAAGAAAGTTGCATGCCGGTAGTGTTCATTGCTAAGCAAGATAATTGTAGGTGTTTTAACTGTAGAAGTAAATGAAAGAGAACTGAATTAAACACGCCGAAGCCCAGAGGGGAATCAATGTGGACTTTTATGAAGGGGCAAAGGTAAAGAAAAGGTATGTGCTGAAAGGCAAAACAGGATATTATTTTTTCTCAATTATCTTGTTTTAATAATTGTTGGCAGGAAAAAAAGGAATCTAAATTAACTTTAGAGCCCCGACAAAGAGCTGCCATTTTCTTCAGATATGAATACAGACAGGCTTTGAAAACCACTCTTTTTTTTTTACATTACTAACTTTCATATTCTCGCTGCTTTATGGTGTTTAAGGATAGTCAGTTGTATTTGTCGATGTTGGGGAGTTTAGTTTGGTCGCACCCTGTGTAGCACACAGAGTCAATGAATGTTACAGCAGCAGTTTTTTTTGGGTTTTTTTTACCTTGTCACACATAACGAAAGAAAGGTTATTATAATGAAATTAAACTACATTTTTTGTGTACATACTGAGACTTTGAGATATCTATGTAACATGGATAGTTGGGTTTTTATTGCTGCATCCATTATTATATATAATAATAAGACAAACAGAAAAACACGAGCACTGAAAGAATATAAAACAAAGAATTTGTCATCAGCACAAAGTCAGTTAAACTTCAGTCTGTTCAGTCAGGAAGTAGACACTATTGTGAATGAATATTTCACCTGCTTTGGTGTAAATAAAAGTAAAAATGCACTGCAGAGGCTGCTTCCAAAAGAGAGAATGGTTTAGGAGGTGATGGCCACAGATCACTGCTCTTTCTTTATCCCTCTTGACTGGTTTTTCATTACTTTGTGTTACTGTGTCTGTTACTGCTGGTACTTTCAGCCCATTCCGGTTAAACAAGTACTTCAACTTCTCCATGATGCCACATTCCTATGTATCAGCGTAACAAGACAAGGTGTGTTGCGTCTCCCGGCACAGGGTCAAGAGTGAGGAGGTGATATCTGGCGATGAGCTGTTGCCAGAGCTGGATGGAACCATCAAAGGGCTTCAGCCCAGCAGCAGGATGGAACAGGGCCAGAACTCTACAACAGTGGGCTACTCACGCATGTCTCCGACTTAATCTGGCTCCATGAGGGTCCAATATCCTCATTTAAACATCATGTGCCACATCCAGCCCACTTTGATCTAAGATGGACCAGATCAGTGAAATTCCCTTTTCTTTCAGCCTGATGTCTGCCACTCCTGCTCTTAGTGGGACCTCACTGTTCATCTGACTCTCCCCAGAGATCACCAGGACTATTGGTGTCCCGTTATCTTCACAGGGGAGAGCAGGTTTATACTGAGCACATGTGACAGATGTGAGCCATGGCACCCTGCCTCCAACATAATCCAGCACGACCAGTTTAGCAGTGAGTCAGTAATGGTCTGACTTTGGTTTTTCTTTTCATCTTCAAGTAGCACAATGTATGCAAGATTTAAGCGTCTAAGCAGTGTATATATTTATATACTGTGTGTGACCTGGAGTGCCTGAAAAGAGATGAAGGAAGCCAGAGAGAAAGGGGAAGAGACTGAGGATGTGCAGAGATCTCAGGCTCCCCGTGGAGCAGCGAGACTGTTAAAAAAATGGATTCAGTGCAAGTAAGGCTGATTAAAAGGGTCCAGTCGCCGGGGCGCTCCCAGCTTTGCTCTACGCTCTTTAAAAACAACATCTTGTTTTCAAAAGGCAAAAAGAAAACATTTTTAATTGTGTCTGGGTTCTGTGCTGGTCCGAGCGTCAAACCACTGGGACGCAAACCTGCCTCCTGAAGTCAATTAAGAAAAACACTGAATCATATTTCAGCCTCTTGGTGCTTTAAAAATCGCCTCTTCTTCTCCTCATCCTCACACTCATCCAGACGTCTTCGAGTTAAAGCTGCTTTTAAGCTCCAACCACAAGAGACACATTCAGAGAGAAACTCGAGCTCTATTATATTTTCGTACTATCCTCAACTAGTAATCACTTCACCTGAGAGCAGCGGTATGAAAAAAAAAATGAGGTCTTGGGTGCTTCTGGCCTTGAATTCAGGAGGAAGACTGTGGTTTTTGTCCTGTTCGTGGACATCGGATGAGCTCCTTGTCCTCTCAAAGGTATTTCAGGGTGTGTGGGAGCTTGGCCATGGGAGTATTCTGCGTTCTGCTGGATGTCCTGTGGTGCCTCAGGAGTTTGAGGTATCTAGTCTGTGCCTACCTTCAGTCCCTGTAAAACCGCAGTGAGAGCTTGATTCACACGCACTAAGTCAGACATTTCTCTGTTCATAACTTTATGGGCAGAATGGGTGGAGTACCCACTCGGGTTCAGGGATCACTCCTCCAAGCCGAGGAGTAACATATGTCGCGGTCTTGTTTATAAGAGTGGAGTGGGAGGTTGATGGATTGGTGTCACTGATGTGGACGCTGTGCTTGTCTGCCGTGGTGAAGACAGAGCTGAGTATGAAGGGAAAGGTGTTGATTTACCGGTCGATCTACATTCCTACCCTCACCTAAGCCCACGAGCTCTGGTGGAGACTAAAAACAATGTAAAGGTAGAGACAAGCAGCAGAAACGAGCTTCATTCAAAGGCTCAGACTTTGAGGCAGGTTCGAGCTCAGAGTAGAGCTGCTACTCTTTAACTTATAAAAAGGAGCCAGCTGAGGTTGGTTCGGGTATTTGATGAGATGTTCCAGGCATGTCCTCCCAGGAGGAGACCCAAGACAAAGGAATCATGTCTCTCAGCTAGCTTAAGAACGCCTCAGGTTCCCGTGTCAGTTGCTGAGGAAAAGGTAGCTAGTGAGACGGAGGTCTGGGTGTAACTGCTTAGACCACTGCTTCTGTTATCCAGCTAATCACATGGATGGATGGGTGCCTCTGGCTGAACATGATTCACATGATTTTTCTTCACTTCTGTTCAAATATATCTATAAAATACTTGTAGACTTGTTTTTTTTAGCTGTTAAAAACACCTAGAAAAAGTTTTTCACTAACAGAGCTGATAAGTTTTATTCCCCGCAGCCTGCAGGTGGTGTTGATTTGAAATATCTCACTTTGAACAGATCCTCTCAAAGCTGCAGCGTGTGGCTGCTGCGCTCAGGGTTCAGGAGACGCTGGCTCAGACAGGCAGCGCTGCGATTGGCTCCCAGGGAGATGCAGGTGGAAAGAGTTCAGCCTCCGACAGCTGCAGCGACCCAGCACGACTGCCAAGCAGCTTTTTCCTCTCAGGGGAAACAACCACGTTTCTTCTTGCCTTCCTTCAGCTTTTAGGTGACCCAACATCACTGCCCACCAGAGTGGCCCCTGCAGGGTCCTGAACCGTAAGCCAATCAGTGGCTACGCTCAAAATGCTTGTTTCACTGTAGGTACATTAGTACTGCCAGTTTAAATACTCTGGATATAAACACAACTGAAAAAACACCAATCAAATAACAACATGACTCATTCCAATGACATTACAATCAAGTACGTTTTATTAAATTATATTCTATTTCATTTAAAGTTATTTCTTTAAAAAAAATTGCTATTACTTTATTTTAAAAGCTTAATTTGGTGGTTTTTGTTTTGTCTTTTTTTATTTAGACCCATGTCTGTTTTTCATTTTTAATGGTTTTAATGGTGCGATTTGTTAGCTTCCACTTTGATAAAGACAATTAAATCTTTAAGGACTTGTTTTTAATAAGCATGATTACAGAACATACGCAGTGAAATATTACATCTGCCTGGATCGAGATGCTAAAATCCATTTTGGGGTTTTCATTTTTATTTAACACGTTAGAAAAGCCTTAAAGTGACTGAGATTTTTTGAAACAGTGCAGGAACAATGTTGGAATTTCTCATCAATTTAATATTTATTTATTAATAAGGTCTACATAATTATTGTTGTAAGCTAAAAAGGTTGGAGCACACTTGACTTTCTCTTTATGCTCACAGTGTGAGCGTTACCCCCCCTGCTGTGCTGATCCACGTTACTACACCCTAAAATGAAGGGTGCAGGATGAAAAAGGCGACAACAATGAAGCATCTTTTTTTTTTTTTTTTTTTTTTTTTTAAACACTCCATCTTCAAATGCGTTTTCCTAAAGCACATTTACAGGAAATGTGTTTTCCTTTATTTTAATGTCAGACTTTAATTCCCTGCAGGAACCCTGGACACCAACATGAATGGAAACAAATGATGATGGTGAGACTGCAAAAAGCACACTGCTGCTGAAAGGAGTCCTGCTGTATGAATACTGATGATGGAGAGTACTCTTATTATTATAACCTCATTAAAACAGCCATTAAAGTGAGAGAGCCTCCTTTTGAGATCCTTTGCATCAGTGTGACTCATGAATCCTCCCGTCTGAGATGCTGTTGGGAGATTAAACACAATCTGCCTTTAATTTGATAGTTGGTGACTTGTCTGCTCGAGCAAAGACTTTGTTTTCTTTTTAAAGACAGAAGGGCAAATCTGAAACTGTTGCTCTCTTTTTTTTAAACTACATGTTCTGACTTTACAGCAGCCTGTCCACTGACCCAGGCTAAGTATTTTAGACCTTTCCTGTCTTTACTTTTCTTATTTTCTAAAGAGGTTAGAGGAAGTTGGCGGGGGGGTGGCTGAAGTTGATCTTAACTTAACTTAACCCCACTAACTACATGTCTCTGGTGGAAGCCGTGTGGGAGGAAGCCAGAGTACCTGGACAAAACCCATACAAATCCAAACTCATCACAGAAAGGCGTGGTGGTGGATTCAATCCCAGGAGATGCTAGCACCTCTGCTGTGGGGCGTGACTGACCAATAATAATCCACCATACAGACCAACCAATCACACACATCCACCAAAAAGGTGGGGTTTGGAATATGATTGTGTGGTTCAGCGCTCTGGGAGTCAAGAGTATAACTGTCTGTTTTTAACTACTTTTGATTTTACCCTTCTTTTTGAGCTGCCCCTCAGCCTCCTCGTACAAGCACCTATGGTGACAATTTGGAAATCACAGTAGATTTCCAGAAAATCTCCTAGACCTTGAACTCAAAGTCAAGATGACAGAGATTTGAACTTGTCTTAATTTTCAGAAGTTGCCCAAATGGTATCAAAATAGTCCCAAGTCGTCCTATTCTCGGGTTATTTTCTGTCATTTACACGCCGCTGCAATGCTGGAGGTCACTGAAGACCAAGAGGACATGTAACCCCGACAAAACCAAAGCAGAGCGTCTGCTTGTTTGGCTGTACCTAGAAAATCTCTACATTAGGGCTGTGTTATATCGTCTACGATGACACTGGCATGAATTTCTTTTCATGATATAAAAATAAATATCATGTCAGAGATCTGCAAGTGATGCATGTCAGCTGATGTAGATTTTGTAGCTAAAAAGCGAGCTACTTCAAACAAAAACATAGTTTCCAAATTATGCAAGAAAAGTGTTGCTGATGAAAGTGGAAGCAACAAGCGGGTTTCACTGTTGAGTACATCCAGGCTACAAAGGAGAAGATGCTAGCAGCTGGTCATGTGCGACCTATATGTAAACAAATGACTGGCTAACTGCGCTCCACATGACAGCAAGAGCAAGGAGTGGACGGAAACCACTGATGTTGTTACATGGTGGGACTTTCAGCAGCTGGTTAAAAAGATCGACCTAACTTTATCCTATCAAACAGGCTTTTTTACACTTTTATTTAAAGTTTCCAGAGAAAACACTACCTACGATACTTCTTAACTTCTATTTGCTGCCTGCCAAGCTGTAAGCATCGATTAAAACACTGTTCAGTACTTTTTTCTATATCGTCAGAAACAACGTTATTACCAATTTCTTTGAAATATTCTCCTACAATTTGTTACTGTCCAATTAAAGTTGTGAACTGTTACCAAAGACGAGCCCTGGTGACGTCCACCGCACGCTCCAAATGAGTCTGACTTACTGGAAGAAATGCAAACCAAGAGTGGGGCTGAAGAGCCCCAAATAACTGACCCAATACTCTCAGAGCATCCCTCAGTTACGACACAGTCCTCATCCGTCTCCAAGTCCTGGTCTGAGGTTCAACTCAACACACTCTCCTCTCCAGCACCCTGGCATACACCCTCCCAGGGAGGCTGGGCAGTGTTTGGGTCTGGCACAAGCCACACATTTATTCACATGAAAACTGTTTACAGTGTGTGTGTTTGTTGAGGAGTACCCAGGTTCCACAGGGTGGTCTGAGCAGCAAGCTCCTTGGCATCATCCAGCAGAGCACACAGCTTGTCAGGGATGTACGTCCTTCGTGTGGATTGTATCACCACCTACATGTACATACGCACACACACGCACACACATAGTGTTTGGTTAATGTAGAAACAAACAAACGTTTCACTGAAATGAAGACATACAAAGACCGGGGAGGTAATTAATGGGGTAAGCCACAGTCAAAACGGCATTGTTGGGAAACAAAAGAAAAAGAGGTGAGCTGCAGGCTTGTTTTATGACTGTTTCTGTAACTTTAACGTCTTGTGAAACGGTGTAAATTATAAAAATAAAAAAATTGAAAAAAAATCAGCTTTAAATGGAACCGCTGAATTTTTTCCCCATAGACACACTACAGAATATAAACGTTATTTTTTCTTTATGTTCATATGCTGATAACACAGGAAGAATCTGGATGTTATAATGGGATAATGTTAGAGAAGGTCATGATATGTAAGACTTCACTGAAACAAGAACACGTAATAAGTAAAAATTCACTGAATATCAATTTATTCGTACTTTTAAAATCACGTTTTTAAATGTTTAAACTGAGTAACATAGAAATATTTCTCATCTATGTACATAATTGTGTTGCATTTCAGCCTTGTGACGTACATAATTTACTGCTGTGGACTTTAGAGCCCGCAACACAACCCTGTCCCACCGGGCTGTAAAGTAACCTATCCTTGTGCCTGCAGCAGAATCATATGTATGGGATATATAGAAGCTATAAATAATTCAGTATGGTCAAGTTATGTTTATATTTGTGGTTGCATCATTAATGTTATGCATGGTTACAGACACACATATTTCTCTATTACACCTTCTCGCAGCTGTTTATGGAGATTTATGGAGTACATGTTTATGCATTAATGCAGTCTGCAGTGCTCTCGTGCACAATCTCCTTTTTATTTTTATTACAGTTGTATATAAAAATTTTGCACTTTAATTTAAAAACCATCTCAGCCTTGCCTCTCTAACTTTGCCCCCAAACCACTCAGCATGAGCTGTTCCTCTGATGTCCTCATTTTGTAATCTTTTCATCCTGTCCTTAGCATCTTCAGCTCGACTTCCTTTTTGTCCGAGCTGACATCCTCAAACCCTCCATCACAGCAGGTTTTGCTTTCATCTTGTAAACCTTTCCTTTCACTCTTGCTGTTGTCCTTCTGCCACAAATCAACCCTCACGCTCATCTCCACCCAATCCACAAGCTTAGCCCACTAGGTGGAACATGTGGTACAGGTGGTATTTTGTTCATGTTAACAGGTATGTTAACGTTAGCTAATATTAGCAAGAAAAAAATCAATCACTTATGTAATCAAGCCCATTTGAGCTACGAGGGAAAACTAGTGTCAACATCAGCAGGAAAACTGATTTATGGAGCGAAACATTTAGCTTTTAGGGTCATTCCTGAGCTAACCTTAAGCTAGCTAACATGATTCAAAAATCTAGTCTGTGATTTGCCATTTCCTCCAAACTTCCAAGGCTGATCTCGTAATTTAGCTGACCTTCTTCAGATAATGTCACAAATCAGGAGTCACTTGATTCATAGAGCATAGTCAAGTTACAGCTAGGAGTTAGCTTCCTAACCTAGCAAAATGGCATCCAAATGAAAATGCTAGTTGGATAGCATGAGCCACAACAATATTTCGAAGGTAATATCAAACTGTATTGATTTTAGCCATAAGTCTATTGTGTAATTGCACAAAGTTAAGATGTATGACGAACACTACTTTTTATAGAGACAGCTACAATTAGCGTGGTTAGAGAGCTAGCTAACACTTATCTACACAGCACATGAAGAGGTGCTAATGATCCAATACACTGTAAAAAAATGTCAGTGCAGCAACTCTAAATGTCATTAACTGGACCCTGCAAGGGAAGCTAGACTACCATGAACATATATATGTAAGGACAATGGAGCTAAGTAAATTCAGACACCTCTCAGATATGTTTAACTGCATGCATGTTTGTGTGCTAACATCTAGTCAGTCTGAAACCTTGTACAGTAACAGTAGCTTTCCATCCTGCCCTGGTGTGGAGTACAGGTAGTATTCTGGGGGCAACCAGCAGTTTTTGCAGCAGTAAAAGTCGAGCAGGCTGACGGCCGAGGTGATCTGACTCTGCTTGAGCGACAGCAGGCTGGTGGCAGTGAGGGGGGTGCCGGGCAGCAGGGGGTACATGCAGCGCTCCAGGTCATCTGACAGTACAAACACATATACAGGGGAGCAGCATTAAGTTAGACGGGTGCTTCCTTCAGCTCAAGGTACATACGACTTCTTTAAGACCTCACAGAGTATAAGAACAACATCACAATGAATAAGAATTTGCAATTAGTCTTATTAATTTATATACACCAGTAAACCCAGTTATAACTTAACCTGTGAACCCAAAATACTATATTGACCTTTACGTGAAACTTTTTCCTGCTGCTAGTAGTTTTATGTTATATAAACACTCTCGTGGAGCGGACAACACAGTGGGAAAATTGCGCCGTTTATGCTGGACAGCGTAAGTGTTTCACTCACATTTGTGACTAGAAAATCAATTTAACGGAGTATAAACCCATGTAGGAGCATGTGTGAATAAAAGGTCTTAAAAGATTCAGCTTAAATGGATCCTACTTTTCTCAAAAAAAACACTGAAAACACCACAGCAGAAAAGATGATGCTGCTGATTTCACAGCCTCTCAAAAGCCTCTCAAAGAGGCAGTAAACTCAGGTGGAGACAAATAAATCGTCTGTGAAGTCTCCACAACAGCAGCCCTGTGTACCCTTTAGTGCTAAAAAGAAAATAAGTGATACCGACATGCAGGGGTGTGTCTAAAGGTGGGCATGGGTGTACTATAGTAATTTATTTGTGGAATAGCCACGCGGAGAATTTGAAAAGATTTACAAATATATATCAGTTTTAAAAATTAGATTAAAAAACCTTTAGTTTATAAAGCACCAAATGAATGAAACGGGGTAATACGTCAAGCCATCTCTCCTCTTCCACTTATCCAATTCAGGTTCTGATTGTCAAAATTTAGTTTAAATATTTAATACCCCGTCTCGTCCATATATCAAAACCATAGGGGATACAATGGTTGTACTGCACATTAAATATGGATAACTCGATATGATGACATTCTAAAATACTGGAGGCAGCCGGTGCACTTATGGCATGAATTTGAGTTCAAGGGCACAGAGATTGAAAATCCTAGTAGATTTCCAAAGTCAAGGTCATTGAGACTTGAACTTGTCTGTGATTTTCAGAATCCTGCGTCACTTATTCTCAAGTTATGGTGTTCACTCCCCCTCCTGGCAGGGGAACAACAATATTGTTACAATAGTTTTGGACAGGAGTAAGTTAATAATTATGGACATATATAAAAAGATGTATAGATTAATATAACAAGGGAATGTGTATAAGATGTGTTTATTTATTTATAGTGTACAACCAAAACAGATATATTTGATGAGTTAAATAGGGGTAGGAATAAAAAAAAACAAAAACCTTTGCGTCCTCCAAGCAAAGGTTTTTGAGCAGGAAATATTTTTGTGAATGTGAATAAGATAAATTTCATAAATTTAATGTTTACTGGTTTGTTTTCCGTGCGTAACATTTGTTACTTATATATTCATGACAGAGTGTTTGTTATGGGTGGGCCAGTCAACTCTGAACCACTGGCAGTGAGGTCAAGTGAGGAAACGTACTTATGGTGAATTTCTTCTTTGTTTAGGATTTAATCACTGGGATATAGAATAGTTGGGAACCCATGGCAACCATCAGAAAAAGCCTATTTTAGGTAGGAGTCACCACTGGAGAGCATTCTTGGTGAATAAAGGGTGGAGTGATGACGCTGGATGGGCATCATTTCTGCCCCCTGGTGATGGCAGCCTGGGCTACATTTACCAGAGGCCAAGCTCTTCTCGAGGTTCACTGAGTTTAATACTTTTGACTGCAGCACAGTAACAACCAGGCTCATCTCATCACTAAAGCAGCGATCATAAAGTGTGACTGACCCAGCTCTGCTCCTTCTTCCCCAACTTTTCACTCAATTACTCCCTCACTGACTCTCAGTTTATTGGGCGACAAATCAAAACCCAGAAATAACTTTAATTGGTTTCTATCAGCAGGTTTTTTTCCAATTATGCAACAGTTTGAAGCTGGACTGAGAGGGAAATGTGGCAATAAATGAAAAGAGGTTGCTCAGCAGACCTTTGAGTTTTCATCAGCACATCTGTGTCGGTGCACCTCATCTTGCAGCCTCACTTAAAGCCGCTCCGACAAACTGATCTCATGTACATCGTATTGTTTTGGTTTAATTTATGGAACTAATTATTTTCAAGTTGTTTGCGTAATTCCCCTGTTAAGTGCCAAGGCTTTTGTCTTTTTAATGTGCAGCAGCACTTTGATGAGTCCCTAGAAATCATCTGACCATCATTCTCGCCCTCTGAAGCTTTCCATTAGCTCCGTTTGTGTGCAGCACGTCTTAAGGTTTTAAAAACACTGAACACAGTGAATATTTTAGCATTTCAGAAAAGAATCACTCTTGGGTCACACTGAGATTTGAGTGTGAACATTAAGCTTCTATCGGGACTTTTCCATAGCGAGTAATCCAAACTACGCAGCTAGGACTGGGCGATATATCGAGTTTTTAAATATATCGATATATTTTTATACGAGATATGAGATGTGACAATATCGTTTATATCGATATAGTCTCTCTCTTCCGTCCACTTTTGTCTCTACGCTGCGTTACTCCGCCTCGCCTCTCTCCTTCACTGAACACAACTCCCCCTCCCCCATCACTTCACCTGCACGCAATGACAAGATGGACACGACAGCTATCAAAGAGGAGCTGAAAACATTTGGAGATTACTATTTTAGTGCTGTCAGCGTTAATCTCGTTAAAATGATGTTAACGCCATAACTGCATTAACGCGGCAAATCTCCATTAACGAGTCACCGCGCATCACTCCATGCATGGGGCTGCACGGCGTCAACACGATAACAAGCTAACCGCGCTAACGCGTCGACGCCACCTAAAATCCTTTCATTTTTCTCAAAAATCGACAGTGCGCCTTATGTACGAATTCTGGTTGTGCTTAATGACGGCGAACCGATTTTATGTGGTATAAAGCAGCAGACTCAGTAATCTGTCAAAAAATGTTTTAGTA
>NW_027052487.1:0-23907 GCF_036321145.2 Pelmatolapia mariae | reverse complement strand
TATTCTTCAACTTGTGATGATGTTAGCCTAAATGTTTGAGGATGTTGGTACCTTCGGTGTTTTTCGGAACCTGAGTTTAAAGTCTGAATAAATTAATTAGCTAATCTTTAAACGAGGTTTGAAGTCAGAACTACTTTTTCACCCACTTCCCACTCACCGATCCACTGTTTTTGACTGTTGCGTTCCTTTCGGTCGGAAATCGCGACATCAGGTCGATCCATCCAAAAGTGAGATTGAGTCTAACAAACCCCGATATTCATACCCCAGGCTGCAGCAGTGCATTTAAACAGCATAACATTGTACAACTTGTGATTTGTACAATGACTGTTGATATGTCTCGGTGAATAAGTCATGCTAGGCGCACTGACCAGGCTGTCTGTGAACATGCTTTTAACTGTTAATCGCTGTATTGTTAGCAATGGACGAACAACTCCGCTTTGCTACGAACAAAAACAAATCGTTCTGTCTCGTTTCTCTAACTAACATTAATGCCACAATTTTCAAGGTAACGGGAACGCAGCATTAGTGCACTTGGACATACGTCATTTCCGATTTTTTTTTCTAAACTTTATTTATCACATTTTAGACATACAGTTAAGTAAAACAGGAGCCACATAAAGTATAACAGTGTGGTATTACAATGAGGAACAAAGACAGTGACAGGAACAGTGAAATAGTACATAAAATAAAGTAAAGTAAGGGAAACACAAATAAACAAGAGTTTGCAAGAGCCAAAATCAAGTTAGCAGTCTTAAACGGTTACAGATGTCAACAGTCTTGAGAGCCTTAGTGTTCTTTGATGAGGACATTGTCCTTATATATTGTGCAAGCTCCATTTTTAATACAAGAAGTTCAGGCTTTCTGCCGAGGACTTTGTTTTTGTGTATGTGAAATTTTGCCAAAAATAAAACCAAATTTATAAAGAAAAAAACATCATTATCCTTGTCTTTAAAATTATAATAGCCAAAGATAACATCCTTATAGTATAACTGAAAATTAGGGAGAACAGAGTCAGCAATAAACTTGTGGAAGTCCTTCCAGAATTTACATGTAAATTTACATGACCAAAACAAATGAGAAACTGTTTCAGGTTGCTCTTGACAGAAGGTACAATTTACATTTATTTCAGCCACAAATTTGGACAAATATTGTTTGGTGGGGTAAAACTTATGAATCAACTTAAAGGAAATCTCTTTAATTTTGTTCGTTAAGAAAAACCTTTGTGGTAAAGTCCAAACTTTTTTCCATTCAATATCTGTTACAAAATTGGCCCAATAAAATATGACTGATGGAAACAGAGACCATTGCATCCTGAAAGAGAGATCTTATTTTGGTATTTATAGATTTATGGGAGGAAAAGCAAACATTGCCAAGGGAAGAATGTAACACATCCGGGGGAGTGACCTGTAGTGGAGCACTGTGGGAGCATCTGAGTAACATGGACAGACCAGATGGGATCGCATCGAACACTATTGAGAATTCTTTAGGCGTTATCGGTACATTGTATCTCCTGAGGAATTCTGAGTAATTATATAGGAGTCCATCTTCTCTATATAACTGACTAACCAAGATTATTCCATTATTAAACCAGTTATTTTAAAAAAGCATCTTATTTTTATAAATAATATTGCAGTTATTCCAAATAAAACAGTTTTGTGGAGAGAAATTGTGTTTGTAAATCAGTGCCCATGCCAAAAGAATTTGTTGATGAAAGTGAGAAAGTTTCAGTGGTATTTTCAGAATACTATAATTGCAGAGCAGTAGGAAGTTAAGGCCGCCTAAATTAGAGAAGACATGATGTGAGATAAAGTTCCAGATAGAGGTGGGATTTTTTAAATACTTTTTAATCCAGTTTATTTTAAAGGTGTTGTTAAGAGCACCAAAATCAATAAAATTTATACCTCCTTTATCATATGAATTTAAAGCTACTGATTTACGCAAGTAGTGAGTTTTATTTTTCCATAAAAAATTCTATAATAATTTGTTAATTGACTTACAGGTTGCATTATCAACATGTAGTGACTGGGCAGCATAGGTTAGACGGGAGATGCCTTCAGCCTTCGATAGCAGAACTCTACCCTTCAACGACAGGTCTCACTGCAGCCAATGATTAAAGATTTTTTGGGATTTATCTATAATAGGTGCGAAGTTTGTAGAACATCTGGATTGCTCATTTTTTATTATTTGAATTCCAAGGTATCTTACAGAGTTTCTTACAGGTATTCCATGAATAGAAGTTGCTAAACAACCTTTAACTGGTAGAAGTTCACATTTATGCAGGTTGAGTGAAAGCCCAGAAGCTTTAGAGAATGGCTGTATATTGTTAATAGCCACTGAAACTTGTGAGGCGTCCCTGAGGAAGAGAGCTGTATCGTCTGCCAGCTGACTTGTGAGTATTTCTCTGTTAGCAATGACCAGGCCTTTTAAGGAACTGAGTTTAATGTGTGAACTAAGGAGTTGCACAGAAAGAAGGAATAAATATACAGACAGGGGGCAACCCTGCCTCACTCCACGCTTTAGAGAGAATCTTGGGGAAGTACCAGAGGCAAGCTTTATGGAGCTGTTACTATTGGAATATAGTGTCCGAACAGCATTACAGAAGGATTGACCAAACCCAAATTTATTTAAAACAGTAAAAATAAACTCATGCTCTAAGGAGTCGAACGCCTTGTAGAAATCTAAAAAAAGAATAAGACTATCATCCTGTACAAGTTCTGGGTAATCTATTATGTTTAAAACTAATCTTATGTTGTTTGAAATATGACGATTCTGCATGAATCCAGACTGACTCTCATCAATAACTTTATCTAATACAGGTTTCATTCTATTAGCCAGAATTTGTGCCAATATCTTATAATCATTATTCAGTAAAGAGATTGGTCGCCAATTGTCTAAGAGCAAAGGATCCTTTCCCGGTTTTGGAATGAGGGTAATCAAACCTTGATATAAAGTGGGAGGGAGTGCACCTCTATCCATACTTTCCTTAAAAACTTCTAAAAGAAACGGGGCTAAACTGTCAGCAAACTGTTTGTAAAACTCGGCAGTAAGGCCGTCAGTTCCAGGTGATTTGTTAATCTTTAGATGTTTTATAGCATCTGCAACCTCGATCAAAGAAATTGGTCTGTCGCAAAGCTGACTTTCCTCCTCATTCAGCTGAGTAATTTTGTCTAAAGAATTAAAAAAAGACAGACAAGCTTCAGGGCAATAACTAGAAGAATAAAGTTTGCAATAAAAGTTTGAACAATATTTTGCTATGGTATCCTTATCATTAGAAATTGTCCCATTAATATTAAGTTGTAGGATGGAGTTGGTGTTAGACTGATGCTTTTCAAGTCTGAAAAAATAGGCTGAATTCTGCTCTCCTTCTTCGAGCCATTTTCTGCGAGACCGAATAAATGCTCCGTCAGCTTTGCGTTTGTAAATCTCATCTAACCTATGCTGCAGGTCAACCAGTTCTATCTTATCAGATTCACTGAGAGTGTCTATTGGTTTGGAAGTAAGACATGTGATCTTTTGTATCACTTGCGTCTCATCAGATCTTCTTTTCTTTGCCAAATCACTGCTATATTTTCTAAAGAATTTTCCAATTTCATATTTCAAAAGTTCCCAGTTGCTACAAAATGTATTATCTGCGAGAGCTTTATTCCAATAAAGTTTAATGAATCTCTGAACTTCATAAATCACTTCTTTATGCTCAAGAATGGCACTATTTAGCTTCCAATAAGAGGCTCTAGTGATTTGGGAG
This sequence comes from Pelmatolapia mariae, assembly GCF_036321145.2. Classification (NCBI taxonomy): domain Eukaryota; kingdom Metazoa; phylum Chordata; class Actinopteri; order Cichliformes; family Cichlidae; genus Pelmatolapia; species Pelmatolapia mariae. The sequence goes on along the minus strand of NW_027052487.1, from coordinate 20,162 downwards.
GATGACAACGGGATTGATAAGCTAACCATTTTGTGGTCTGAGAGTGGTGTAGGATAAATATCCGTTTTAACTTTTTCTAAATCTTTTGAGATAAGCCAATAATCGATACGTGAGTGCCTGGTTTGAGTCTTATTACACCATGTGTAAGCTATCTGAGATGAATGAGAATCCCTCCAAGAATCGACTAAATTAAATCTTTGTGCAAACAATCTTATGAATGAGTTAGAGTCTGAACTTCTAGAAGGCCATCGGTCCAAATAGCTGTCAAACACTGTATTAAAGTCTCCACCAAAAATAATAAAAGAATTGGGATATTTAGATAACCAGAGCAGTAGGCGCTCCTCCAACCTATCAAAATATAGTTTATTCTCCCTCTGACAGTTAAAACCATACATATTGACTAAAATATAGATAGACTGAGCAGCCTCAACTATTAGAAAAATGTAATGACCATCTTTATCTATGTCAGAATTCAAGATTTTACCATTAAATCTTCCTTTAAGTATGCAAACACCAGCAGCATGCTCTGTACCATGGGACATCCACAGATCATCTCCCCATTGCGATCTCCAAAATGTTTTTTCTTGTTCTGTTGAATGAGACTCTTGTATAAAACAGAAATCTGAGTTGAACTGCTTGCAAAACAAAAAAATAGCCTAACGTTTAACATTGTTTCTTAAACCTCTTGCATTTAAAGAAATAACAGACAAAGACATAAAGAAAGTAACAAAAATTAAAAGTGACAAATAAGAAAAAGCTTAGACCAAGTAAATGAAGAAAAGTTGAATTCGGAACCTGGTGACTTAAGAGAGTCCTATATAAGATGAGAACTGCAACCCCTGAGTACGGAAATTGTGAACTTGAATAATAATAAGAGTACAATAGCCTAAAACGATAAAACCAATGTGGTAAAAATAAAATAAAATAAAATAAGTAAACGCTTCACATATGGGCATTGAAAGGGAGCTTATTAAAATTTTACTCGCACCATTTAAATAACTAATTATTCAAAAAAGAATAAAAAAATAAAAAGAAGCTTATTCAGCTTGCTCATAATATTTACAGCAAAAATATTGTAGCCAAACTCAAGACCAATAAACTTATAACAAATAAACTGTATCAGTTTAACTCTGATCGTTTTATGAGTCCAACAACAAAAACAAACAAACAAACAAAAGAACAGCAGTGAAACCAAGTTGATCTTAAGATACTTCAGTTTTCACCTCAAAATACCTTGGATCAAATTATAGGGGTGGAAAAATCTCTTTTCCCTCCACGAATGCACGACCTCCTACGAAGAACGCCAACTTGTTTTCTTTGCGCGCAGCTTCCACAGCAGGCCAGAGTCTGTTTCTTCGGGCGCGATTGTCAGGGGACAGATCCTCAGCCAGCTTTAGGTTGTTACCTTTCAGGTAGGTGGACTTCTTAGCAGCGCGCCAGACAGCATCGCGGTGGATCCTGGATGTAAACTGAATGATGATTCCCCTGGGTTGGTTGTTGTTGGATTTCTTGGGACCGATGCGGTGGACGGTGTCAACGACGTCGGGGAATTTATCTTGCATCTCCGGTAGGACCAATCTACAGACTTTGATCACCTCCTGCCGCACGTCCTGCTTGTCCTTCTCGGTCAGACCGTAGAGCTTCAGATTCCAACGGCGTGAATAACTCTCCAGGTGAGAGATGCGCTTTTCCTGTGCTTCAGCTATTGCTTTATATTTTTCGAGCTGTGCTTCAACGCTGACAACTCTGCTTTTTATATCATTTAACTCAGCACAGACAGCATCAAATGACTCCTTAACAGCTGTGATGTGTTCAGTGTTCTCTTGGACAGCTTTTTTCATCTCGGAGATGACTATGGAGTTGTCACTCACCATTTTTTCAAGAGTGTCCGATCTCGAGTTAATCAACATGGTAAGTGATGAGAGCTGGGAGAGAACCGTAGATGTCTCTGTATCCGCGACTTTTCTTAGCTCACCAGCGGGAGAGGCACATGGAGTGATAGGGAGCGGGGGAAACTCTTCTTCCATCCGTGAATACTGAAGCGGTTCGGAAACTGCCTCCAAATAGTCGTGCATGGAGTCGATGAGAGTATTTTTAGTGTCGGCGGGCTTCTCAGTGGCGAGAGAAGATTGAGCCGCTTGGCTAACATTAGCAAGTTTGCTAACGGAGCCGCTGTTAGCTTGCAACTTCTTAGATTCGGTCTTTCTCTTCTCGGGTTTGCTCATTTTGGTTCACAAATAGATACCAAAACTAGAAGTAAAGGATGACTATTGCGTAGGCGCAAATAAAGTCTCTGTTCACTGTGTGTAATATATATTTTAAAAAGGGCCAGGTTCGCAGAGCTCAGCGAAACGTGACTGCTCAGAGCGCCATCTTGGGCCGTTCCCATTTCCGAATTCTTCCAGCCACTGAGCAAAGATGACCCTACGTCACAGTTACTGGCATTGCATCTGACCAATCAGCCCTGGCTTGCGGCATTTAAATGTCCTTCGGGAAATATTTTGCAATCTCACCTCCGTAACACTGTAACTCAAACTACCAATGGTAACTCGATCAAACTCATTCATTCTGTAGTTGAACTGTTGGGCTAAATGTTGAGGTGGGAGGTGTCGGCGTAGGTCTGTAAGAAAGAAACTACATATTTTTTTTTGGCATAATGATTGTGACGCCTCATTTAATCGTACCGCCAATCACAAGAAACCAGTGGAAGTGACGGTAATTCGGGCGTTAGAAACATGCTCGATTTTTTTTTTGAAATCCACGCAATGCATTATTAACATAGGATGATGATGTTCAGTAGTGTACTGGATCCTGGTTTGTATTTTGTAACTCAGTAATCCTGTGAGAAGACAGCACTGTGCAAAAGTCTTGAGTCACCTGTGATCTCTAATTATAATTATAATTAATAATATTAATATAATGTTCAGAACAGGGGCGATTTTAGCCCATTTTCAAATTAATCAAAGCATCCCCATCTTATTTGGCAATATTTGTTGTTTGTGTGACACACTACTAAAAATATAAAAAACATACAGTACGTAATTGAGATGGAGCATTTTAACAACAAAAGTATAGATAACCCCCCCCTCCCAAAATGGTTTGTTCCAGCTCGGCTCTTCCCTGCTCTGGCTCCGTTGTTGCGATGAGATGGGGACTGAGACGCAGCGGAGCGGAGGTGGAAGCGCCTGGCTTAAAACAGGACATATTAGCTGCGTTTAACCTTCAGTTACTCTTTATATAGTTAGGTAGGAGTCAGACTGTGTTTCTTTTTAGCTGAAAAACATTACATCAGGTAACCTGCAGTGTTGAAAACGTGTTTCCCGACTATGTTTGCTGCCCTACAATCTGTCCTGCTCTGTAGTGAAATCATTGACATTTGACCGTCCTGTTGCTCCCATTGAAATTTATACAGCCTATTTAAAATCTAAAACTTAACATTGTCCGTAGCCTGCTGCTGTTACCACTGTCCTGTTTGAAATGTAATGAGAGAAACTGGTTATTTTGTCATATGTGCATGTGCCGATATTGAACCCAAGGTACTAACTAGCTAACTGACTGGATGCCCATTAACCTTATAACTGCTGTTGTGTGTGTTTGTGTACAGAGAGACAGACAGGTTCATAATGGATATGAGGAAGGTTTTTCAAAAAAAGGAGCCACATTCAGGTAAAAATGTAAGATCAAATGATCCATCAGTAAAGGATAATGTTGGATCAATGTTTCAATATCTATGTGGTTTGGTTATTTCCTTTTTTGGTTGAAAGTACACTGAGAGAGGATCTTAATAGTATTTTTGTAATCTAATTGAATACAATCTATTTGTATATGATTGTCAGTCCAAAGAGGGAGAGAGGAAAGAGGAGAACATGGGGAGAAAGTACAAGGTCAGGAAGAACCAGGTAAGAAAACAGACAGGGAGTACTAACAGGCAAAACAGAAACTGTTAAACTGGCAAAGGAAAAAAAAAAACCTACTAATTTTACTCATACAATCTGGAAGTTGTGTTCTCCGTAAGCTGCTATACGGAATCTGCAAAACAAACTGGGCTGTCAGCCCTGGCACTGCATTACTATATTGAGCTTCAGTCACAGTTGCCAAAAACCTTTTGAAGCTCAAGAGTGAGGCTGGTGCCATTCCAGATATGTTAACATTGTCCATCTTCTGGATAATCGGATCTTCCCCACACTGAAAACTGTTATTCAGGTTGCCCTAACAAACCCAGTTTACAGCTGTAGCTGTGAAAGGTCTTTTGTCTTAAGTCAGCTCCATACCTGCCTGAGAAGGACCATGGTTTAAAGCAGACTAAAGCAATAGATCTTTCAGCCCAATTCTACTTTTTCTGCATAATCCATGATACAAAATATAATCAAATTGAAAAGGCTCTTTTTAAAACCTGTTTTATTAGTTTTAATCTCTCGCAGAAAAAATCACGGATTTAGTAACGCAGCGTTCCTACGGGAAAGTAACAGTAATCTAATTACCTTTTTTTGCAATAGTAATACCTTTATTCTTTACTTGAATAAAGTAATCGGATTACCCATCTCTGATTACTATTGGAAAAACGTAAATAGATTAGCCTACTGTTACTTTCCCGTAAGCACGTTGCGTTACTAAACCGTGATTTTGTTTGTGAGAGTGTCTCACGATAATGACGTATGAGCGTGCGATGTAGAAAAAAAAAACTGATAACGTAGTAGGAACATGCAGCGGTTAAAGCTTGGAGGTAAACTTTGAAGATTTATTCTGGAAAAATGTGGCAAACACATTAGCATCTGCTGAGTACTGACACTCTTAGCTGGAATAAAACTTCTTTTTATGGAGAAAAAACAACAACAATTGGAGCAAGCCTCTTGCACGCTGCCACGGGGATGTGAAATTCACAGAGAAACACCCAGATCCACCCACTGACATGCCGCCACAGTGGTCATGTCAATGACCGCCACAGCGGCCTCTCCCCGCCCAACTCCTAAACATTTGAAAATAGATTTAAGAGCATCAGGAGTCAGTGCTGCTCATTGTATTTATTTTATTCTGTGTTTTACTTGAATTATTTGAAAGAGTTAGTGTAAAGACACACACACAAAGGTTTATTTTATATGTTGGAATGTGCAGACAATAGGTTTAAATGTTAAACTTGACGCAGTGTGCATAATGTTAAGAGGTTAAAAATAATAAAACAAATTTGAAAAAGAGACTTTCATTTCATAACATTTTATATGATGGATTATGCAAATGTAGGATTGGGCTGAAAGGTCTACAACTGTTGTATTACCTATTCAGGTTTTGTATCATGTTTTTAAAAACTAATAAAGTAACTAATTACATTTAAAAATAGGTAATAAGTGTAAATGCCAGCAAAGCCACTTTACTTTGCGCTTTTATTTTGAAGAGTACCTTAGCACTTCCTCTTTTATTGTGTCAGACTTCCTGTTCTGTTCTCAGTGAAACGACACAAACACGTTGCTTCAGAGTGAGTAAAAACGTTTATTTTTTGAAAATATTCATGCAAAACTATGTTTTTTATTTACCTGTCACATGCTATAACTTTGGAAAGTTACACAATGTGGTTGAATTCGGTTTTTTTTTGTATATGCATGTCATTTGTTTGTGGTGTGGAAAGACTGGCTAAGAGATGCGCATGGAGGAGGTTGGCTAGCTGGCTCAGCATGATTAGCACCCTTGGAAGCAGAAAGAGGTTGGTTTAATGATTGTGAATGATTGTTTATGTATTTAAGAGACAATGGTTGTCATTACTTCGTTTCATTAAATTTTGTAACATAAATTGTTTTACAAGCTATTGATTTATGTCAATGTCACTATTTGAGTTAATCAAAATAATTTTCTATAGTAAAATGTGAACATTTCTGCACTTTCTACGTAAATGTTATAACGGCATTTGTTTGTGCATCGTTATAGTTTTCACGGTGCCATATTGTCGGTGGTTTAAAGAGGAGAGAATAAAGTTGCATCAGTCGAAGCTCTCTGCGTCACGTGTGGTAATTCCAAGTGGGCAGCTACAATAAGTAAAGTAACATGATTACCTTTTTGAAGAAGTAATTAGTAATTAATTAGTATTTTCAAGTAACTTAACCAACACTGCTAATAACACAGCACAATACTTAAAACAAGTATTGTGCTGTACACATTTATGGATCGATCGTCGATCATGTTCCCTGCCTCCGTGTGTGGCTCCTCTCTCTCTTTAACTTGGAAATCTGATTTGAGGAGGGAACATTCCAGATTAAAATTCCATCTGGGAACTTGCAAATTTAGATTTAATCTCAAACAGAGTGAGCACCTAAAGCAAAAGCAAGAGCTGAGATAGGATCATTGGTGGATATTTTCCTTTTCATAGCTTTCAGATTTTGCTCATCTGCTGTAGATTTTTTATGCCTACCACTTCTTTTACATTGCTGCTGTTCAGCCTACTCTATGTTTTTTAATAACACACTGCACACCACACCAGATTTTCCGCTGATAACTTTAAGTGAATCAGCTTGTTCGTGCAAAATTGTTATGTGTCAAACGGAGTTATCTTTGGTAGTTTTCAGAGAGAAAAAGAATCGGAAACAATGTTTTGTTTTTTTACCAAAAACATTGCTGTTAATATGGTCAAAAAAATCCAGTCCAGCAGTCCAAAGAAAATCTTTGAAAAATGTTGAGAAAGCCTGGAGGTTGACCACTCAAGACCACTTAAACTAATAAGTAAAAGAAAGTCTGGCTCAAGACTTTTGCACATATTGTATGTTTGCTTTTGGTCAGCGTGTTGATCTCATTACAGTCTGTCTTTACATGTAAATAGCATATTCTTATCACTGAGTCTTTTCCCTGTTATACGCTGTGAACAATATAAAATAATCATATTTATTAAAAATTGGTTCTGAACAGTTAAAACTGATAACAGGACATAAATGTTTAACATGACATATCTGTGGGTGTCTTTAGAGGTGAGTTTGTGGTTTTCCTTCCTGGATTGCTTCTCCTGATTCATCCCTGGCAAATATTGAAATACAGTAAATACATGATTAGCCCTTTACTGTATCGTCTCCTTAGAAACTCTTATGTGTTGTTTCATGATTTAAAAATAGTTTGCTCTTGCATTTTTTGTGTAGTTTGTTTGGGGTTTCTTATGTTTATGTTGTGTTTTGTGTGGTTTTTCAGCATCTCTTATATTTGTTGGTGTTTTCTTTAGTTGCAGTGGCTTCTCAGGGCCACAGTACAAATATTCCAGTGCATTGTAGTTTATTCACAAGTTGTTAGATTTTTATAATTTATATGTCTGTCATATCACATGAATTTAAGTTATATGTCATTACGTGTTGTTTTCCTTCAATGTGTGCTCAAAACGTTGTCTCTTTGCTTTTGCAGCTTTCTGTTCGAGTCTTTTATGGAAAGAGAGAGAGAGACTGTTGCTCTGCCAGCCCATCATGACCCTCACCATCGTCATGGTATTAGACCTTTGATCAGTGTTTCTTAGTTGATTTACAAGTTTTTATTTTATTTGAAACATTTTCCTTTTCATTCTTAACTTGCTTAGTGTTTATATTTGCTTCTCCTTGTATGTCCCTATTGCTTTATTCCAAAAAGTGTGGGCCAATGACACCTGGTGGATTGCAAAGCTACTGCAGGTGAGCCACAGTAGAATGGACTTAGTATAATAAAATTGGTAATAGGAGTTGGTTAGAGTGTAATATTACTCATTACCCTGGACCAAATTTATTGCCCTTGTATTGAAATTTGTGTCCCAGCGGCAGGTTGGTCACACATCGGCGTTAACACTTTGCATATGACTGGGCAGCAATTTAGAGCCAGCAGCCTCTGTTGTTGATGGTTTTTTTTAGTTTTAATATCATTGTCACTTTCTTTTGTAGTTTGTTTCAAGTGAAGAATACGATCATTTTCTAGTTTTTAAGTGGACAGCAGCACTCTTGTCTTTATCAATGGCTGCCTTATTGTATTTAGCCTCAAGTTGTTAGTTCTTGGTTGCATTAGTTGTTCTATGTGTTTGTTTCTCTTGTTATTTGTTGACATTTAAGTTCATTCCTGTTTCTGTGTTTCCCCATTTAGTTATTGTTTCTCACTTTATGTATATTTATTTTGATGTCTTCTTATCTCCTTTGCATTGATTTTATCTGGTTTGTGTTTAGTCTCAACATTCCATCCTGTCACGCAGTCTTTGTTTGCATCTCATTTTCCTAGCTTTTTCCACAGCCAAATAAATTACCACAGCTTTATTAAGGAGTTACTGTATGGGGCTGGACTTTAATATGTGTTTTAAGAAAAAAATATTCTCCTTTCAAGCCTATATGTGGGTTTTTTCCCCGTGTTTTTGTTTATGTGTACACGCGGAATGAGTTTCAGTTAACAAGAATAAGAATGTGTGAATGAGATGGAGGCAGGTTAACAGTGAGGTTTGTTTTCATCTTCTACAGTTTAGTTATTAAATCTGGTTCCTGCAGATAATGTGCTGATAATAAGTGAACATAATGTGTGAGAGAAAGCAGCCTCTCATTATAAGACACTGTGAGTCTCTGCATGCTGCCTTTATGGAGCTACAGCTGTTTGTATACACTGAACAAAAAGCTTTGTAGCTGTATACTGACTCCTGACACTACAACACATCACACTGACACACACTGACACTTTTTTGACATGTTACATCCTTGTGTGGCCGTCACAGACAGAACAGCTGACTCAATATGAAAATGATTCTGAGGGAAATATTGTTTTGTGTAAACCAGCCTGAAACTCTTCAGCTCTGACCCACCATTTTATCTCATAAGGAAGTGATGTGAAAATAAGAGGTGACTCTACTAAAAAGTAGTAGAGGCAGCATTTAGCTGTAGCCTCCATAAAACCACAGCTGTTCTGCAGAACTTTGTCCACCTTTGATTGTCTTTAAGTTGTGTTGGAGCCACAGAGAGCAAATCTTTGTTCTTTATGGAGAACCAGTGAGGCTGTTTGGACTTTGCTATGAAACATCAATTCAGGAGTCTCTCAGTGCATCTGTTTACAGTGAGGGACAAAGAAGCAGCAGAAACACACACAGAGAAAACATGGAAAAGATGAACAGCAGCAAATAGTAGGAGGTTGTGTGTGTGTGCTGCATCACTTCCTGTATCAGTTTGTTGAGCTAAAAAACTGAAAGGAGTCAACACTCACTGTTTCTGTTGTTCTGAAGAGATCTCTGAAATCCCCAAGGAGACGTGTGACCATCATGATAAAAAAAACCAAAAACATAAAATCCACTAAAATCTAGAAAGTGTAGCTTTGGTATCCCGACTGCTTTCCTGTAAATCAAAGGATACGGGAGGAGGTTTGATGAAAAACAAGTAAAAAGTTACAAAAATAAGGAGAAAAACAAAAGTAAAATCTGCGTGTAAATCTGTGTGTCGCCTTGTATCACACAGCCACAAACCAAACTAACCTGTATTTCCGTGTCATCCTGTTTTCTACAGCCCACACCCTGCACCTGTGTGACAGCAGTGTCCATAGCAACAACTCCTTAGCAACCACATTCCTTTCTTATCTGCTCATTCCGAAGGTGGGACCATGAGACATAAAACAAAGTGACAGATGTATGACAGTTTCTTTTTGTGTTTTTTATGTAACTACCTTCTCTGCTAACATGTGGGGAGGCGTCTTTCCACCATGTCTGTCAATAAATGAAGATAAAGTCTGGGAAATGTACAAGGTCACAATTCCAGAGTACAGTGAACATATTTATAAACACAATCAGCAGTAAAAAGTACTTTCTGTTTCAGTCTTCAATGTGATCAAACACAACACTTACAAAGTTCATGTAGAGTTTCAGGTTTATTTAATCATTCACAATGTCAACTCATGCACTCAACAACATGCCAGAACATTTTAGAATCTACTGCTTTCTTCCCTTATTATTTAACAAGAGAATAGAACTGTATTTATTCATTTTGAAGAGATTACAATATCAAAGTCAACAATAAAAGGCTGACACATACAAACACTTGAATAGTGACGTGGCGTTCCCTACAGCTGGGTGTGTATTACATAAAACATCGATAAATCCTCTTATCATGACCTGGTTGTTTTTAGTCCAAGCAGTGCTGGATTACAGCAGCTTCTGGTGTGCTCTATGATATAAAGTAAAATGCTGTTGAAAAGTTCAGTCTTGATATGTAGAACCAAACAGGATGAACAGCTAAATTCTCTGTGTTTAAACTGTCCCAAAAAACTCTTGAGGTTCATAAAAACGTGAAATATTTATTACTGATCAAACTAATGATGATGATGACATATACAGACAACGATGCAAGCTCTATGTGCAGGCAAATACTATTGCAAATCAGCTTCTGTTCATTTCCAGTTAATCAGGTTTTGTTTACAGCGTATTGCACCCTGTGATATACTGCCCCCATGTGGTCATCTTAAAAACAATGTGGAAGCTGCATGTTGCATGTAACGATGCAATGAGAATCCTTCGTAGAAAACTTAGAGGAGGTAGTGCCAGTCAGATGTTTGTAGCTGTGGGTGTTTGGACTTTTAATGTACTTTTAAGAAATGTAATGTTCACATTTATGCTCTAACAGTATAATTTTAGCACTCACAGAGACAATGAGTGGTTCCTGTTACTCATCCAATCTGAGGAAGCACTGGTTGAAGTGTTTATGTATTTATTGTTTTCTTATAAGTAGTTGTGTATTTTATGTATATAATGGTTTTGTATCATTACAAATATTTGATGTTTTCTTGTTGTTTTTTTAGACTGTGGACATAAAGTCTGCTAATAAAAATTGATTGATTAATTTATTAAATGACTGAGTAATGTAGACTAAAACATAATTGTAGGTTACTGTGTTCCACTGTGTTCAGTTCTGTTCATATGAACAAAAGAATTCACTGCATCTACATCGTAATCTGCAGATAATTGGAAAAAGTAAGAATAGTCTGGGTAAGTAAGAATACCCAGACTTGTTTGGTGTTTCAAATCTTTACTATTATTTTGAACTTTAAAAACTGTGTATTTACTGTATCTTTCTTACCATATTACATAAAAAAGGTATTTCACTCATTTAGTATATATATCAATGTATATATCGAACAATATATTTATATATTTATATACATTGAGAAAGTATAGTCTAGAGTCACTGTGGTTTTGGTATCATACAACACTAAATATTTTCCTCAGTACAAAAAAGTATGTGGAGCAGCACAGTGGCCCTGCATGGTGTGATTAGTACTGTTGCCTCACAGCAAGGTCCTGCGTTCAATTCCACCAAGTCTAGAGTTGGCTGCTTTCACTGTGTTTGTGTGGGTTCTCTACAGGTACTCTGGCTTCCTTCCACAGTCCAAAGACATGTAGTTATTGGAGTTAGGTTGATCGGTCCTTCTAAATTGCTGACAGGTGTGAATGATTGCTTGTCTCGATCTGTTAGCCCCGTGACATACTGGCAACTTGTCCAGGGAGTACCCTACCTCTCACCCTATGGTAGCTGGGAAAGGCTCCAGGCCCCCTGCGACCCTGAAAAGGACAAGTTGAAGAGAATGGATGGATGGATTATGGTTTCACTTAATGTTGATTTTTGGTACAGGACACAGATTTATGAATGATGTATACAGTCACATATCCACATGTCTGCATCTGGAAAAGAAGATAATTCCTGACATTATGGCATGGTTCACTGGACAAAGAAGCAAATAATCTCTAAATACCCCACCTTGAAAAATCTGTTTATCATTTCACATCTTTGCTTCTTTTCTTTCACTTGAAATGAAGCAAACAGGGGAAAACTGGAGCTTGACTGTCTCTTTTGATAGACGGAAACTGAATGTGTAATGGAAAGAATGCTTTTAGTAAATCTTTATTTTCCAGAATGAACTTTTCTTTTTCATCTTCATCATTAAAGTTTCAAGCATTGAATCCAACTGGTCTATGAGTCTGTTCCACATTTCACATATTTATGGGTCTAATAACTAAAATCCAAGACATCCACCTGCATTATTCCATTCCACATCAATCAAGCCTTTTGCTCAACTGTCTCTGATGTGTATGAATGTTTTATGGTAGAAAATGTAATCATCTATAATGATTGAAAATGAGTGAAATTTAAGCTTCAAATATACGCAGTTAGCTACTGTTAGTTTTCTCTAGTAACACCTTCAGGGTTCATATTGGACACACAGGACTGCTTTCTCACATTTGTGCAATATCTCTAAAATTGAAAACATCCTCTCTCAGAGTGATTCTGAAAAGCTAGTGAAACATCAATATCAAGATCATGAAGTTTTTCATTTACAGCAGAGAACACATTGGTTAAGTTGTGCAATGAAATTCTTACTCTGTGAGTTCCCTGCACAGAAATAAACAAAATAACAAAACTGAAATAAAATAAAAACATTGAGAAGAATAAATTAAATAAAGCAAATATTATTTAGAGAAGGGTGGTGCTTTTGTTGTTTTTGTGGCACCCAAACTGTGGAACAGTCCTCTCCAGCTGAATCTGTTATTTGTTTTAAACAACTGCTGAAAACTAATTTTTACAGTCTAGCGTTTCCTTTCACATTGGACATGGCAGTCTTTTCCATAGCCTGCTCCTCTGCCTTGCTGTGTTCCTGTTCCCAGGGCGGCTGCGGTCTAGCCCTCCCCTGCACCCGAATCAGTTTCCTGGGTGAGGGGGCTGGGGCCCGGTTGGTCACTACTCCAGTTTTCAGACTGGCTTAGGCTCTGCTAGTCCCTGCACCATACCAGCTCCTCGGGTGGGGACAGCTGCTGCCCTGCCATTGTCGGTGCCTGTTGCGGCTCCCAGGGTGAGGGTGGCCATGAACCAGCTCAATCCTGCACCTGTACCCACTGGTAAATGACTGGTGTCTGGTCTGCCCTGGCACCCATTCCGGTCCCTGAGGTGAGGCCAGCCAGGACACAACAGACCATCACACCCATACCTACTCCTGGGAGCGGCCAGTGTTCAGCAGGTGCCGGCACCCATTCCTGTCCTCGCTGGTGGCTCAGATGAGCCCGGCCGTTTTCCTCATTTTCTGGAGGCTCAGCAGAACTAGCACAACCACCACTTCAGCCACCACTACAAACTCTGCTTCTGTCCCTTGCTCAATCATTACCTCTGTTACTCGCTGGCCTTGTTTTTCCTCAGCCAGAGGTCTCCAAATATGCTGGCTCAGCTTCACCTGAGCCCTGTGGTCTCCATAACTGCTGACCCTGCTTTGCCTCAGCCAGGGGTCGCCCCGCCTGCTGGCCTAGCATCTGTTCCCGCTCGGGGCTCTGGAGAGCCGTGCCTGCGGCTGCCACGCCACTGTCTGGTCCAGCTTCAGCAGCTGTGACTGCCGTGCCGCCGTTTGGTCCTCCGTCTCCACGTCTATGTCCATCTACCATATCACACTGCCACTCACCACCTTCCTGGCCATCCTCCCCTGAGCTGCAGGGAGTTAAGCATGGATGTAGAGAAAAGATGTAAATCGCAGACTGTATCTGACCATACAGTCATATGATATATTAATTACTATTTGTCACTATTATTAATTGTTAATTTCCTTAATAATTTCCATTATCTAGCTAATGAACTAATACAAAAATGTGTACTTAATATAAGTATATTTCACCATTTAATGTTAATGTTGCAAGCCGATGGGGAGGTGTTGCCAGATTAGGTGGGCACCTGAAGACATTTTGGCCTACCTTTGTACTGTTTTGTGGATATCCACCAACAATATTCCTAATTTGCCAATCCTGTGTCTATTTTAGTGTTGTACAGGTAATAACACAATGACAAAACAAGACTTAAACATGATTCAAAGACAAATCAGCTAATTATGAGTGATCCCATATTAATATACCCTGGATAAGCCTTGCAGGCTTTCGGTTATCCTTTAAGAGGTCAACACTGTTTGCAGCACTGAACGCTATTGACACCATTTTTTCAATGAGAAGTCTGGGCTCGGGAGAGCCCGAGTGCCCTGGATGGACTTTCCCTGCCAGATACTTGATGGACGGGTGGCAGAACTGGAGGGTCGTGTGCCTGGTGGGACTGTCGATCGAGGACGCGATAACAGGGTTCTTGCTGATCGGAGCTGGCTTGGCCCTGGCTTATCGGAGAATTAATAAAGCGGAAGCAATTGTTCAAACTCCCCCAAGGCTGCCCGCTGGAATTGAAATGATTGGACGAGGTGCGGCTTCTCAGAAAGGGCTCACTGAATGCAGCATGGTTAAGAGCTTGGATGTGTTTACGACTGCAGTGAATGCTCAAAATAACACCTCTGAGCGTATATTGGATTTCATCAGGAAAGAATCCACCCAAAACAACAACTAAGGGCGGAAGCTGGATTACATCTCAGATCAGTTGGCTGCAGTCGTGAGGTTTCAGAATCTGCTCTGTGAGCAACAGAGTGACAAGATGAGAATTTATGTTTTTCAAATCAATACCAGGAAATACTGTGGAATCATCATTTGAAATCAAATACACATAAATGGCAATGTTGTCAAGGGAGTGTAAACATCTAGAGTAAGACTGTGGTAAGAGGGAAGATTTTGGCTGTATCAGCACCCCCTGCTGTGTGTTATAATGTCACCATGTGGCATATGTGGCAAAAACAAGTTGGAGCATATGAGAGCATAAGTGAGTCTAACTCGCCTTGTTAAGTCTTCACTTCAGAATAATCTTAAAATCAAGCTCAGTAATTTCACTTTCTAATTAAATATTGGATGCTGAACAGCTCTGTCTATGCAGCTCAAACTGCTGCAGCAGTGAGTGTTTGTCCCTGGTACAGACTGACTGTGTGTGTTGTGTGTCCGACCATACAGTGAGAAGAGACAACACACAGCACTGTGTGTGTGGTGACAGAAAGCTCTTGTCTTGTGTTGAGCTTCATCACATTTAGCCTGGATTTGAAAACATCTTGCCAGCAGCCAGCCAGTGTGTGTCTGTGTTTGTTTTGTCTGCACACTCTTTGTGAGCAATCATGAGTTGACCAACCAAAATTAAACATGAGGTAAATCTCAGCGTCTTGAAAATTCCCATCTTTATCTGAGGTCATGATATCATCATGTTGCCTAGTAATGTTCTCATATGATCTTTTTTTTCTTTACAACCTCATGAAGGCACTAAACACTTTCACTTGACAAAAAGAGATCATCATTTCTATCCATAAAAGTTGAATTATACATGATATCATAACATGCTGCCTAGCAACCACCTGTCAATGGATTATAATGACCCATGTTTTTGAATCATGACCTACAGCAGGAACAGGCCAAACCCTGCTGCAGCATGGTCACATGTGAATTTAGAATAAACACATGAGTATTTAAATGCTGCAAAACCTTCTCTGCCATTTTCCACACATTAAACATTTTTTGTTGTTTCACTGAGTGTTTAACAGTCAGTCTTAGGATTCCTGTGTTCGATTAGGTCCATGAACACTGTTACAAACAGAAAAATAAAGTGACATTTGATTCTTCTTGTTTCAGGATTTCATATTTTTCTGAGTGTACTTGAATCTTTTTAGTTTCATTTCCATCTCTTGTTTTGATTATAGTCTGGTCTGATTTTATATATATTTCCAAACTGAAGCAAAATGTATTTATTCCAGAGTACAATGAACATATTTAATAAACAGTCAGAAATAAAACGTACTTTCTGCTTGAAGTCTGTAACTGTACTCATTAAAACAACTAAGTAAAGTTCAGTCATTTATTTAATTTAGAAAACAAAGAAATTATCAGCATATTACAATTTGTAGACAGCTAAAAATGTTAAAGTTATTTTTAACACTGATGTTATGATATATGAAATATGTAGTCATGTAATGCTGTTTCACCTTCATATCAGCACTGGACAATTTACATTCCCTATTTCTCTCTGAAACACACACACGCACACACACACACACACACACACACACACACACACACACACACGCGCACACACACATACTGGTAAAGGTGAATTGGAAGGACAATTTTTTCAAACAAGATTTTTGCAACACTAAACGGACCCCCCTTTCCGCTTGTGCTAGATAGATGAAGTGCATCTTTAAAAATCCCATTTGAGTTGTACAACACAAATCTCACTTCAAAATTGTGAAAAACACACCAGAACTCAAAATATAAGAACCTGACACCATGGTGTAATAAGAGGACAACACTAATTAGGTAACTTGGCTCCTCCCCCTAACATGAACAGTAATTGTCAGGGCTAACTTTATTAACAGGACAAAGGCCATACACATACACAAACATGTATTTTGTGTGTATTAAAAGGGCAACAGGTGAATAAAAGGAACAAATTGAGTGCATTTTACAAAAACAGGATTGTTTTGTTAACAGAAATGAAAATAACTGGCAATATAAAATTATATGTCCTCTTAGATCAGATGCACTAAAACAGTGTCAACAAAATGAATTTACCAATCTTCTAATAGTAAAATTCTAAAATAAATAAATGAGAAACCAAAACATACAAAATATCTTTTGTAACTCCTCCAAGAAGTACTTTGGAGTTATGTAGACTCCTCTACATAGGATTTTCTTTTTTCTTCAACGACACGCCCCGATTCCTCACAAAATCTCTGATGTTTTGAATAGAACGACCAGCCAGAGCAGGATCTTCTGCAGTTTTGCATTGCTGGCATTCGATAATAGTGGCCAGTTTTCCTTTTTTGATATGTTCGCCAAAATGCTTCATTATCGCAGCAACCTCCGTGGGAGACCAAGGATGCTTTTTGACCCTCCTTGCATTTTCCAGAGAAGCTAGAAGCAGAAAAAAATAAATGTAAACAAACTACTTTTTAAACAATTTTTAAATTAAAGGGGACGTATTATGCTCAATTGTGTGAGTTGACATGGTTGTAGGATGCAAAAATATAATGGCGATAATCGGCTTCCTTCACATAAGCCGAAGAATTGAGTTCTGCACACACTAGTTTTACAGCCCTGCTAAGAACAGTTAGTGTTTAGTCTACACAGCCCAAAGACGGCCTTTGCATTGTCCACGAGGACAGGTGCTGAGGCTGTGATTATGCTGGATTGTGCAAAATACACTACCTGGGACCTAAAAGAGCTCCTTTTTTAGTTGTTGAAAACCTACACTTAAGGAGTCGGGAGGCAATTCATAACCAAATATACATACAAAAGCAACAAAAAAAAGTGGGTTTTGCATAATATGTCCCCTTTAAGGTGAATTTGTTGTAACAGTGTTTCTTTGGTATAAATCCTGTAATGCTGACTGTTTAAATACTTATTACAATGGATGAATACATTTATTTAAATGTAAAATTCTGAAAGGTAGCCCACATTAAGTCAGAATTCCAATAAATAGCTATGGCAAATCACTATGGATGGAGAGCATTTTATTCCACACACCGTTATACAACAAAAAACATGTATAGCATGATATTGTAATAATTTGAAATGTATAACATATACTCAAACATTTCATATATAACTGTCTGACTCAAATGTTTATTTAAAAACAAGGGTGGACCCTGCCTGACCATGAGGTGGGCCTTCAGGTTTTTTCAGTGAACATAATTTTCTTCAAGACGTTCAGGTTACAGCCCACAATTAGCCAAACCAGCCCAAATTTTCCAATATTATCCAGATTCTGCCTATGGGAATAAGATGATGTTCAGAGTATGGAGATAATGTAGAAGCCCAATGGTTGAGGAATCCTCAAAATTAAAAACCCAAATCATAATATGTTCTCATTGCTTTGTTTATTAATTGTTTTGGTGCATTGCTGTTTTGAAAATGATAAGTATTTAAATGTATTACAGATTAAAACAGGCATAGGGAAAGTAATTTAAACATTTATCCCATTACTTAATACAAGGTATTGTTCCACATTGAATGTGATTTATGTTTTACCTTACCAAGTAGGTTAATATAATTGTCTAACCAAGTTGTAGAATTATGGTACGGTCCCTGGCAGAAAGATGAGCATAGTCACCATACTGGCTTGGGTGGTGTGGATAACTGGGTTCAAAAATGCATGAAGTTTACATTTGTGCTTAAGTGACTTTTGTATGCATGTCACCATTTACCAGATTGTTTATTTGTTTTCTTCTTACTGCTTGGCTTCATCTCCTTGTTTAGTATTCTGTTGGGTTCAATGACCTTACCCGCTCCATTTTTACTTTGTGCTGAAAAACAAAAAACAGTAAGCATATATTTGTTGTATTAAATCTCTTATAATGTAATGTCAAATGCTCCTGAATGTGGTCAAGCAACTAATGGACCTTGAAATCTTGAATATGGTTTCTAAGATAAATCCAGAGTCGCAACTATGACTTTTAGTTTAAGGTGACACATGTGAATGTGGAATATGGCTAGAGCTATTACAGCTGATATTAAAAGATACAAGGCTGAATTTTTCTCCAAACAAGACTCCGGTGTAGTGATGGGATTTCCGGCTCTTTTTAGAGATCCGGCTCTCTCGGCTCGGCTCACTAAAAAGAGCCGGCTCTTTCGGCTCCCGAACCGGCTCTTCAGGTTGTTTTGTTGCTTTCATTCATTTATTATTAACAACAATATAAAATTATGCACAAAATGAATTACTAATGTTTAAAAACGTGTTTTCTATGTATATATGTTCATTATATAAATATGCTTTTATTTATTCACTCCACATAAAATTTAAAAAATAAATTATAAAATACAAAAACCTACCATTTACAATTTAACTTTTAAAATTTAAACTTTAAATTTAAAAATACCAAGTGCCCAGTGCTCAGCTCAGTGGGTAGACACACTGGCAGCTTCACTTATATCACACTTAACTCACTGTGTTTTATCTTCCCATCGCACTGATGAGTGGACAGTTTTCAGGTGCCCGTGCACCGGCTCTATATGATATCCTTTTCTTGCAGACTCTACACTCTGCCTATGTATTGTCAGTAAAATTTAAATGGTTCTAGATTTTGCTTCTTTTCTTGGTGTCACTCATTTTCTTTACTCCACCTTTCTAATGTGACGACATTGTCTCTTGTTGTTGCTCCCGGCTCTCTCTCTCTCTCTCCCTGCTGCTCTTTTCGTGTGCTACTGCTGTTGCGAGTGTAACTACCGCCCCTAGCTCCTCCCTCTGCCCAGAGGCGGGAGGGGTGCAAACGCAAGGCTCTGTTTGCGCCCCTCCCGTCTCTACTCAGCGCAAACACAAGGCTGACGTGCAGCGAAAAAAGTGAGAGAGAGGGCAAGAGAAAGTAAAAAAAAAAAATCCACGGCTCCCAATAAGGAGCCGGCTCGCATCGTTCACTTCAAAGAACCGGCTCTAAGAGCCATTTCGTTCGCGAACGACCCATCACTACTCCGGTGACTGGTCAACTTTCCACTCACCACTGATTTACTGTAGAAAGAGGATGAGAGCGTAGAGGGAATACTTCAGAAGCGCAAACCAGGTAAATAAAGAGTAGTAGATCAGCCCTCCACACACCAACTATTTTCATCTCTCTTGATTAATCTCATCTCCTTCTGTCTCCTGCAGGGCAGCTTCCTTTCTAACATCCTTCAACAAACCTTCCTCACTGTCCCTTGTTTGCACATGCCCAACACAACCTCAACCTGGCCAATGTAGAACAATGTAGACATTTTTTCCAACATGTGCAGTCCCAATGATATTGTTCTTCCTAATCCTATCCATTCTCTCCACCCTCAAAAAGAATCCCAGCATCTTTGCTTTCCCCAAACTCACCTCCAAGAACTGCAATCTATTAAGAACTCTGCTGCCCCCTTACTCTACTGCACTCACTCTAGAGACTATATCACCACATCCTAAAAAGAACATTACTGGCTGCACACTGACTATAGTATTGAGTGCAAACTCCTAATCAACTTTTAAGCCTTCAACAACCTTGCTGCTAAACAGGCCAGTGCATAGTGTGGTGGAGCCATGTTAATGTAGAATTTAAGGAGTCAGGTAAGACTGTTCTATCGTTTTTCTGGACTGAGCCATGTTATTGGCTGATGGTTTTAGACAAATGCAACAGAACCACTTCATTTTTTTTTCCTTTAATCTTCAAACAACATTTATAGCTATGCTTTGTTAAAATGTTGTTATGAACATGAAAAAAAATATGTTAAGCTAACTTGTTTTTGCAAATTGGGTATAGCAGCTTTAATAGTGACATGGTAAGTAAATATGTAAAAAGTGCAGATGTAAAAGGTTCATTATGAACAT
>NW_027052486.1:17500-20000 GCF_036321145.2 Pelmatolapia mariae | reverse complement strand
TTCTCCGTGCCCCTGGTACTCTGCTCAGCAGCACTTTGCTATGTACTTCCTCGTGCATATGGTACGACAGCTTTTCTCCGTGCCCCTGGTACTCTGCTCAGCAGCACTTTGCTATGTACTTCCTCGTGCATATGGTACGACAACTTTTC
Organism: Pelmatolapia mariae; assembly: GCF_036321145.2. Lineage (NCBI taxonomy): Eukaryota > Metazoa > Chordata > Actinopteri > Cichliformes > Cichlidae > Pelmatolapia > Pelmatolapia mariae. Next base: position 19,851 of record NW_027052486.1, on the reverse strand, counting down.
TCCGTGCCCCTGGTACTCTGCTCAGCAGCACTTTGCCACACACACACTCCTCGTGCATATGGTACGACAACTTTTCTCCGTGCCCCTGGTACACTGCTCAGAAACACTTTGCCACACACACACTCCTCGTGCATATGGTACGACAATGTTTCTACATGCCCCTGGTACACTGCTCAGAAACACTTTGCCACACACACACTCCTCGTGCATATGGTACGACAATGTTTCTACATGCCCCTGGTACTCTGCTCAGAAACACTTTGCCACACACACACACTCCTCGTGCATATGGTACGACAGCTTTTCTCCGTGCCCCTGGTACTCTGCTCAGCAGCACTTTGCTATGTACTTCCTCGTGCATATGGTACGACAACTTTTCTCCGTGCCCCTGGTACTCTGCTCAGAAACACTTTGCCACACACACACACTCCTCGTGCATATGGTACGACAATGTTTCTACAAGCCCCTGGTACTCTGCTCAGCAGCACTTTGCTATGTACTTCCTCGTGCATATGGTACGACAACTTTTCTCCGTGCCCCTGGTACTCTGCTCAGAAACACTTTGCCACACACACACACTCCTCGTGCATATGGTACGACAACTTTTCTCCGTGCCCCTGGTACTCTGCTCAGCAGCACTTTGCTATGTACTTCCTCGTGCATATGGTACGACAACTTTTCTCCGTGCCCCTGGTACTCTGCTCAGAAACACTTTGCCACACACACACACTCCTCGTGCATATGGTACGACAACTTTTCTCCGTGCCCCTGGTACTCTGCTCAGCAGCACTTTGCTATGTACTTCCTCGTGCATATGGTACGACAACTTTTCTCCGTGCCCCTGGTACTCTGCTCAGAAACACTTTGCCACACACACACACTCCTCGTGCATATGGTACGACAATGTTTCTACATGCCCCTGGTACTCTGCTCAGCAGCACTTTGCTATGTACTTCCCGTGCATATGGTACGACAGCTTTTCCACAAGCCCCTGGTACACTGCGCAGAAACACTTATGCCACGTCGGCTGTACGCGCTCTCCTCGCTAGCTAGTTGCTGATCTCCCCCACCTCCAGGGGGCCCCGGGGACCACCATCACATCTCCCTGTCTCCCTTACCGCTGAACAAGATGCATGCTGCTCCACTGGCCCTGCTGCTGTTGTGTCTCCATTTGGCCGAGGGGGTGAGTCGGCCTCCTCTCTCCTTTACGGTCGAAAAAGATGTGCTGCTGGCGCACTGGCCCTGCTGATGTGCTGTCTCCATTTGGCCGAGGTGGTGAGTCGGCCTCCTCTCTCCTTTACGGTCGAAAAAGATGTGCTGCTGGCGCACTGGCCCTGCTGATGTGCTGTCTCCATTTGGCCGAGGTGGTGAGTCGGCCTCCTCTCTCCTTTACGGTCGAAAAAGATGTGCTGCTGGACAGGCCTCGTGCATATGGTACGACAGCTTTTCTCCGTGCCCCTGGTACTCTGCTCAGCAGCACTTTGCTATGTACTTCCTCGTGCATATGGTACGACAGCTTTTCTCCGTGCCCCTGGTACTCTGCTCAGCAGCACTTTGCTATGTACTTCCTCGTGCATATGGTACGACAGCTTTTCTCCGTGCCCCTGGTACTCTGCTCAGCAGCACTTTGCTATGTACTTCCTCGTGCATATGGTACGACAACTTTTCTCCGTGCCCCTGGTACTCTGCTCAGCAGCACTTTGCCACACACACACTCCTCGTGCATATGGTACGACAACTTTTCTCCGTGCCCCTGGTACACTGCTCAGAAACACTTTGCCACACACACACTCCTCGTGCATATGGTACGACAATGTTTCTACATGCCCCTGGTACACTGCTCAGAAACACTTTGCCACACACACACTCCTCGTGCATATGGTACGACAATGTTTCTACATGCCCCTGGTACTCTGCTCAGAAACACTTTGCCACACACACACACTCCTCGTGCATATGGTACGACAGCTTTTCTCCGTGCCCCTGGTACTCTGCTCAGCAGCACTTTGCTATGTACTTCCTCGTGCATATGGTACGACAACTTTTCTCCGTGCCCCTGGTACTCTGCTCAGAAACACTTTGCCACACACACACACTCCTCGTGCATATGGTACGACAATGTTTCTACAAGCCCCTGGTACTCTGCTCAGCAGCACTTTGCTATGTACTTCCTCGTGCATATGGTACGACAACTTTTCTCCGTGCCCCTGGTACTCTGCTCAGAAACACTTTGCCACACACACACACTCCTCGTGCATATGGTACGACAACTTTTCTCCGTGCCCCTGGTACTCTGCTCAGCAGCACTTTGCTATGTACTTCCTCGTGCATATGGTACGACAACTTTTCTC